>NC_142947.1:11034658-11219658 GCF_046866305.1 Octopus bimaculoides
CTATACTTTATAGGCGCAGGAGTGGCTGTGTGGTAAGTAGCTTGCTTACCAACCACATGGTCCCGGGTTCAGTCCCACTGCGTGGCACCTTGGGCAAGTGTCTTCTACTATAGCCTCGTGCCGACCAAAGCCTTGTGAGTGGATTTGGTAGATGGAAACTGG
Source organism: Octopus bimaculoides (assembly GCF_046866305.1). Classification (NCBI taxonomy): domain Eukaryota; kingdom Metazoa; phylum Mollusca; class Cephalopoda; order Octopoda; family Octopodidae; genus Octopus; species Octopus bimaculoides. The sequence continues at coordinate 11,034,821 of NC_142947.1, forward strand.
AAGAAGCCCGTCGTATATATGTATATATATATATGTGTGTTTGTGTTTGTGTGTCTGTTTGTCCCCCCCCCCCCCAGCATTGCTTGGCAACCGATGCTGGTGTGTTTACGTTCCCGTAACTTAGTGGTTCGGCAAAAGAGACCGATAGAATAAGTACTAGGCTTACAAAGAATAAGCCCTGGGGTCGATTTGCTCGACTATAAAGGCGGTGCTCCGGCATGGCCGCAGTCAAATGACTGAAACAAGTAAAAGAGTATACCAGGCCCCGCCAGATTTGTGGCCTCTGTGTCTCTGTAAGAAGTCAGTATCATTATTTTTAATGTAATAAGTTTGTCTGAGATTGGAGTGAGCTAACTGACATGTTTCCTTTTGGTATCCTTTCTGCTCTGACTTTTATTCCTTGCTCTGCCACCGTCCGTAGAAATAAACCTGCGTAATAGACCAATGCTGACTCAATAAACAGTATCCAGTGCTCTATAAAATTATGCTGATGTCTAGTAAAAAGAAATCTATTTCCACCACCAGCACCACCACCGGCACCGCCACCACCATCATCATTGCAGATCAAAGTAGATATGAGTAGAAGCAATTAGATGAGACCATAAAGTATTGAAGGACCTCCCTGAGGTGATCTGAAGCTGGCTGATTAGAGCCAGACAACTTAATACAGTCAGGCATTTTATTTAGTGCAGCCTGTTTCCATGTCTGTTCTGTCACCATTTCATCACTTTGATAATAATCTTTTATCTATTTACTTGTTTCAGTCAGTGGAGTGCGACCATGCTGGGGCACTGCATGGAAGGGTTTTAAGTCAAACAAATTTATCCCATTATTTGATTTCTTTCTTTCTTTCTTTCTTTTTTCAAGTCTGGTAGTTATTGTATTGGCCTCTTTTGCCAAGCCACTACATTACAGGAATGTAAACAAACCAACACTGGTTGTCAAGCAGTGAGGGAGACAAGCACAAAAGCACACACACATAAAAAGCACTGGTGCTGGTACCATGTAAGAAAGCACCCAGTACGTTCTCTAAAGTGGTTGGCATTAGGAATGGCATCCCAACCACAGAAACTGTGCCGAAGCAGACTATGGAACCTGATGTGGCTCCTGATCTTGCCAGCTTCTGCCAAACCATTCAACCCATGCCAGCATGGAAAACCGATGTTAAACGATGATGATGATGATACACCACATATTTGACAGCCTTCCACACAGTTTCCATCTACTGCATTTCCTTATAAGGCATTGGTTGGCCCAAGGTTATAGCAAAGATACTTGTCTAAGATGCCTTGCAGTGGAACTAAACCTGAAATCACCTGGTTGCGAAGCGAGCTTGTTAACCACAAGCCATGCTTGCACTTATGACGATAATTAAAAAAAAAAATTTTATGTCTACTTTAACTTCGTTTGACATCATGGGACATTTGTTGTTAGTATTGTTTTATTGCATTTTATCGTTTTTTTTTTTTCATTTCGTATTTGCAAAATAATGTTTAGTTTGTGGGTTGTAGTTTTCAAAAATTATGACTTTTTATTAAAAGGTCAGTATTAAATTGAGTGGAAAACTTTTTAAAAAATCACAAATCCAAGATAAACTGGTGGTTGAGGGGCGAGTGTGTGTTTGTATGTGTGTGATAGATAGATAGATAGATAGATAGATAGATAAGCACAGATAGATAGATAGATAAGCACAGATAGATAGATAAGCACAGATAGGTTGATAGATACATAGATCGATGAATAAGCATAGATAGATAGATAGATAGATAGATAAGCAGACAGGTAGATAGATAGATAGGCAGACAGGTAGATAGATAGATTGAGAGAAGTGTAATTGAATGAGTTAGTGTTAAGTATCTTTGCCAAATATATTACAAGACAGTTTTTGTGATGCAAGGGGGAACTATGGAAAGCCTTCAGCTGATGGGATTTCATACAATGTCTGCAACTCACCCAGCTGCAAAACTCTTAGCACTGTGGCTTAGAAAATTTAGAATTAAAAAAAATGATATAATAATTGGACATGATGAGGTTTAAAGTCTCACCAACTAAACAATATGGAATTTATTACCAGAACAGTTCTAGCTCATGGTTTAGGAACACTGGAATGAATAAACATACTGTTTATACGTCATAGCAAAAATTTCTTAGATTATTCGTGTTAATATGTGTTTAATTAATAGCATGCTGACTTCATTAAGTGGTGGCAAATTTAAACTTAAACTGGGAAACTATAAAAGCTATGAAATTTTCTTTTTGTCCGTGATTCACTATGTAAAACTACTTCATTAAAGCAGACACTTAAGTTGCCATAGAAGGGGCTGTTTGTTGCGGGAAACAAATGTATTTCTGTTATGGATGAACTCTGCAATTTGTATAACAATAAATTGATAGTGTGATACTGGAAATTTGCAACAAATAAACAAATAAATTAATTAATAATGATAATTATTATTATTGTTGTTATTATTATTATTATTATTATTATTATTATTATTATTTAGATATGGTGGTTGAGTGAGATAATTTTTACAAGACCTCCATTCTTTTTATATTTTGTTTGTTTTTTTTTGTTTTGTTTATCTCTTTTTTTCACTTCAGTTTTTATATCGTAATTTAAAATTTAAAATTCAGCTTTGCTTTAAATTTAAAGAATGATAAGGAAGTTTTTTTTTTTTTTTTTACGTTTTGATTTCTCTTGTTGAAATATAGCCAAGATTTGTGAGGAAGGATTCAATGGATGCTGCTACTTATTTCATCAAAATCAGTGAAACAAAAGGCAAAGCACACACACACACACACACACACACACACACACACACTCACATGTATGTAATGTGCGTGTGTGTAAAATAAAGTGAAGGCATGAACAGATAGTCTCAAAGTATCAGATGAATTTATAATACATTTACATAACATATTGAAAATATATATATATATATATATATATATAAAATATATAGTTTTAATTGAGTTTTTTACCTGTAATTTTGGATTTTGTCCCTAATATTATTATTATATATATATATATATATATATATATATATATATATATATATATATAGGTGCAATATATATATATATATATATATATATATAGGTGCAGGCGTGGTTGTGTGGTAAGAAGTTTGCTTTTCCCAACTACATGATTCCAGGTTCAGTTCCGCTGCTTGTCACCTTGGGTAAATGTCTACCACTATAGTCTTGGGCCATCCAAGGCCTTGTGAGTGGATTTGATGGACGGAAACTGGAAGAAACCTGTTGTATGTGTGTGTGTGTGTGTGTTTGAAAACTGTTGTTGATGTGTTTACATCCATAAACTTAGCAGTTTGGCAAAAGAGACTGATGGAATAAGTATTTGGCTTTAAAAAAAAAATGTACTGGGGTAAATTCCTTCAACTAAAAATTCTTCAGGGCAGTGCCCCAGCATGGCCACAGTCAAAATGACTGAAACAAGTAAAATATAAAAGATTGTAGGAAAGCAAGAAAAGTCTGGAAGGTAAAAGTTCTTAGTGATTGAGATACATGAAGGCACGTGGCCGAGTGGTTAGAGGTAATCAGTTCACAATCATAAGGTCGAGAGTTCGACTCCCTGCAGTGCATTTTGTCCTTGAGCAAGACACTTTATTTCATGTTGCTCCAGTCCACTCAGCTGGCAAAAATGAGTTGTACCTGTATTTCAAAGGGTCAGCCTTGTCACATCCTATGTCATGCTGAATCTCCCTGAGAACTACGTTAAGGATATGTGTCTGTGGTCTGCGGAGTGCTCAGCCACTTGTTTGTTAATTTCACAAGCAGGCTGTTCTGTTGATCCAGATCAACTGGAACCCTCGTCGTCATGACCGACAGAGTGCCAATATGTATAACGTGATGGATACACTGTAAGATGAAGTGGGAAAGAAGTCCATAGTGTTGATTTGGTTTAGATTGGTAAGTAAAATCCATGGTATCACTAGTGAAAAACTTGCAATTTACGGAAACGGAGCATCTAGATAGCACTTCAGCTCAACCAATATATTGCCTGGAGCCAACTCTCATTTCGGTAGATCCTGCATCGCTGCACTTAATGTCGGGGTTTAAGCACTTGTTTAGCCAGAGCATTCGTTTGTGTGCACCTATTATCTATATGTCCGTCAACAACTTATTACCTACTATTTACATGTGTGTGTGTAGAGAGAGAGAGAGAGAGATGGGTCATACCTGAACATCTTACCTGTTATTGTCTCCAATTTGGTTTTTTATGTAAATTATGTTTCGATTTATTATACCAAGCTGGTATTGGCTGAATTGTTTTGAAAACATGGGTATTTATATCTGTATTTTGAAGCATATATTTTGGCTGATCCTGCACCGCTGCACTTAATGTCGGAGCTTAAGCACTTGTTTAGTTAGATCATTTGTTTGTGTGCACCTATTATCTACATGTCCTTCGATGTCTTATTACCTACCATTTACGTGTGTATGTGTGTGGAGAGAGAGGGGATCATACCTGAACGTCTTACATGTTATTGTCTCCAATTTAGTTTTCTTTATGTAAATTATGTTTCCATCTTTTATACCAAGCTGGTATTGGCTGAATCGTTTCGCAGACATGGATATTTATATCTGTAGATTGAAGTACATTCTTTTATTCTTTTACATGTTTCAGTCGTTTGGCAGTGGAGACAAGCACACACATATACATATATATATATATATATATATATATATATATATATATATATATATATATATATATATATATTTGTGATGAGCTTCTTTCAGTTTCCGTTTGCCAAATTCACTCACAAGGCTTTGGTCAGCCCTAGGCTATAGTAGAAGACACTTGCCCAAGGTGCCATGCCATGGGACTGAACCCAGAACCATGTTGTTGAGAAGCAAGCTTCTTACCACACAGCAACTCCTACTCCTATATTTATTTTTTTTACTGATACAAATTCTTAAAACAAATGACGGGGGGGGGGGGGGAAATAACAAACCTAAACACTCCCTCATATGTGAGTTAGGGCTGGAACAATTTTTAGTGAGTTATGTAAAAGCCTGGCACTTGGGTTAAGACACTCAATTACTGTCCACAACAGTCTTAAGTTTAAACTTCACACTAGCAATTGTGGTTTGCCTCTAAGAGCAGGTACATAAATAATGCTGATTTTCTCAGATTGTCTGACATTGGTGGGGTCTACCTGTGTCTACCTGTGATTAAGAAGCTGGTTGTAAGAGGATTCCAGTGAAAAATCAATTGTTTCAATAGCATGAAAATGTTTAAATTTGCCAAAATAATCCCATCAGTGATCGTATGGATAAAATAGATATAAATAGTAATCTTATAAACAAATAGGGCGTGTACAAATGTGTCTGTGCATGTGTGTGTGTGTGTATGTGTGTTTAGACATTTTCTTTTTATTGGTTGAATACATTTTTATCTTTGAATGCAATTTGAAACCAGACATGATTTTTTTTTTTTTTTTTTATGTTTAGTTTTAGTTCTAAAAATGTCAAATGTGACACTTGCTATGTAAAATATCTGTATTGGCTCTGAACTTGAAACTAGGATATGTGTGTGTGTGTATGTATGTATGTATGTATACACACACACACACACACATACACACTCAGATGGAAACATTTAAACCAATAAAGATTACTAGTTGACTGGCTTCAGTCATCAGACTGAATCTGCGCTGGGGTACCTCCTGGCTTGAAGGGTCTCATCAATGAAATCAATCCCAGTACTTATTTTTTGTTTTTAAAGTTTGGTACTTATTTTATTGGTCTTTTTTTGTTTGTTTTTGCCGAACTGCTGAGTTACAGGGACATAAACAAACCGATACCGGTTGTCAAACGGTGTTCAGGGGGACAAAAACAAAGGCACACACATATTCATGCACATGTATGTATGTATGTATGTGTGAGTATGCATGACATATGAACCATTCCACATCTCTGTGGTGCAATTTTGCCTTTTTCCCCCCACGTTTTCCATCTACATCAATCAAATACAACAAAATTTAATGTGATATGTTTGTTGTTAACTCTTTTCCCCTTTCAGTACTGTGCTTTAGAGCTGAAGTAACCCTTATTTATATAATTTCTACACCAGTTTCTTTGCTACATATCCATGGGTTTTTCTACAAAGCTATTTTGAAGTGCTAGCGGCTACACTTGTGGAATTTCTGGTCAGTTTCTTATTCAAGCTACACACAGTCAAAACTATGACATTTTGGAATTCAAATTCTGCCACCCAGCAGGATATGAAAACACTGATAGCTGTAGTAACCAGGGCTCAGGAATCACGCATTGAACAGACCTTCAGTAAATTTTCCCTTTCAATGTAAGAGATTGCTGCTCTTTCCTTAACATGTTGTTTTATCATGTCTATTATGAAATATCAAAGCCACTCTCTTAACTCAAGCATTCAGATTATTCTGTTGAATGTAATGCTTATTTATTCACATTATTTTGAATCAATCATGCTTTATCTCATAGTGGTGTGGTTGTGGATTTTTAGAATAACATTGTAGCGTAGGTGTGAGAGACCAGATCTAGCTTGTTTGAGCATAAAATAGGTGGAATATCTGGGCCTGATATGGATGGCTTAAACACTGAAGGTTTAATCCTTTGGCATTTAGATTATTCTACCAAATGTAATGCTTATTTATTCACATTGTTTTGAATTAAACATGCTTTATCTTGTAGCTTTGAGATTTCACTGATGTGATTGTTTATTTTTAGAATGACATTGTGGGATAGGTGTGAGATGCTGGATCTGGCTGGTTTGAACATAAAAGCAAGGGTACAATATTTGGGTTTGATATGGCTGATTACTCCCTTACAATGTTAAGCATATTTGTTCACATTGTTTTGACTTAAGCGTGTATTATCCTGTAGTTTCAAGAGGAGGTTATTACTTTTAGACTGACATTGTAAGGTATGTGTGAAAGGCCAGATCCAGCTGGTTTGAACTTAAAAACGAATATTTTAGGCTACACATGACCAGTTTAAATGCTAAAGGGTTAAAGTAGTTAGTTAATTTGGTCATTGAAACTGCTCAAGGGTACATGTAGTATTAACTCTCACATATTGGTTTTATATTTTGGCATAAGGTCAGTAATTTATCAGGAGCGGGGAGTTGGTTATATTGACCCCAGTTCTCAGCTGCTACTTATTTTATCGATCTCAAAAAAGACAAAGTTGACTTCAGTGGAATTTGAACTCTGAATGTAAAAACGGACGAAATATTGCCAAGCAATTTGCTCAGCATGAGAATGTTTCTTCCAGCTGGCCACCTTATTAACTCTCACATATCATAGAGATTGTCAGAAAATATTATTTATAAAGTAAACATTATAATTAGTTTGCCAGCATAGAATACTGATGCTAAATAATGACAATGATGGTGGTGGTGGCATTATTATTATTATTATTATTATTATTATTAAAATTATAGTATTTTGTTTAGTTTGAAATTCACTTATTTTACATTCATTGCACATATCTTTCTCAAAGGAAATCAGATTCAAGGTCAGTTTGTAAATGTAAATGAGAATGAAATATTTTTATCATCCTCAGTGTATTTTGTTTTAAGTTACATATGAACTTGGTCGATGCTGGATGGATGGATGGACGGACGGACGGACGGACACACTGCTAATGGTAAATAATAAATAACTAGCTGAAATTATGCACAATAGAGTACTAGAGATAATGTTTGTAATCTTGGTGTTGTGCATTTAGAATGATATTTCATGGCCCTAAACAAAAGCGTATTTATTTTATGCAGTGCTGGAGGATTAACTAAGAATCAATAATAACCTAGCATGTTGAACAAAATGGTGTATGAATATGAAATAATTTATGCTTTCCTTTATTGATGTGATAAATATGCCAGTTTCATTTTGGGATTTCTGTGAATATACAATTTGTATTACATGAATTATAATTACTGCTCATTATTAACTCTGCATGCGTAGGCAAAGCCAAGTTATTGTAATCGCTCGTCTTTGTCTGTGTGTTTGCAAAATTACTGGAAAACAGCTGAATGGATTTTCACCAAATTTGGCAAAAATACTCATTGGGTGAGTGGCTTGAACTCATTAAATTTTAGTTCAATTATCTTCAAAACTGGTGGATGAGTGAATCAAACACTCTTGGAGTGGTTGGCGTTAGAAAAGGCATCCAGCTGTAGAAACTTTGCCAAATTAGATTGGAGTCTGGTGCAGCCTCCCAGCTTGCCAGTTCTCAGTCAAACCGTCCAATCCATGCCAGCATGGAAAGTGGACATTAAACGATGAGTACATGTGTCTGTGGAGTACTCGTCCAATTTGCTCTTTAATGTGTAGGTAGTTCCACCAATCAAACAGCTGCAATACTCAATATTGGTTTCAAATTTTGGCACAAGGCCAGCAGTTTTGGTGAAGTGGATAAGTTAATTACATTGAGTCCATTGCTCAAGCGGTACTTATGTTATTGACCCTGAAAGAGTGTAAGCCAAAGTCGATCTCAGCGGAGTTTGAACTCAGAATGTATAGACAGACAAAATGTCGCTGTTTTGCCCATAGTGGTAACAACTTTGCCAGCTCACTGCCTTAGAAAATACTCAATATCGAGTCCTCATTTGCATTCCTTTAGCTTTTTTACTCCTTCTCTCATGAATAGTCATGTGAAAATATACTTGTGTGAAATATGAATATATATATATGTGTTTGTGGTTGGCGTCAGGAAGGGCATCCAGCTGTAGAAACTCTGCCAAATTAGATTGGAGCCTGGTGTTGCCATCCGGTTTCACCAGTCCTCAGTCAAATCGTCCAACCCATGCTAGCATGGAAAGCGGACGTTAAACGATGATGATGAAATTTCACCTAATTTCCCTTATAATTAAGATAGCTACTGCAATCAGTTGTATTTTAATGATGTGCACTGTTGTCTTTTTATCTATATCTATCCACCTATCTCCGTATATGTGCCTATTAAGTCTGGCTGTCTCTTCAAAAGTATGCCTGTCTACCTACCTAAAGACGTTTATATCACTGTCTACTTTGTTTGAAAGTGTATGACTGACTGCCTATATAAAAGTGTCTGACTGTTTATCTCTACAAGCGTGTATATCTGTCTACTTCATATACTCTGCCTATATACAAATGCATGCATACAAGTGTCTCTATGTATGTATGTGTGTACGTTACTACAGCTTGTTTCTGTCCTCTGACTTCTTGCCTATCAATCTCTATATGTCTCTTCTATTTTTATTAACTTTTCTTCTCTTGTCTGGCTACTCACATGAGAGAGAGAAGAGAGACGGTGAATCCATATGTTTTTCCGTTAGCCATTTATATCTTTGCTTTTTGGTCCGTCTACACATCATCATCATCATCATCATCATCATTTTGATTTTATTTCTTGCTTGTTATTATAATTTTTGTCCTCGCCAACCATCAACTCTGTCTATGATATTATCCGTTTGTCTTCCAGCAAATCTTATATTTGTCTATCTTTTGCATATCTGTTAATTACTTACTTATTGTATTCAGAGTACAATCGTTTATTATTATTATATTTTATTTATTTATTTTTTTTTGGTTTCCTGTTTTGGCTTTTTAATTTAGAATTGATCAACAGTAATATTAGTAGTAGTAGTAGTAGTAGTAGTAGTAGTAGTAGCTGTTATGACAAATATGATTTTTAAACATATTTTTATAATAATGATTTAAGATGATGAAGACCCACCACCAACGGCCCCAGTTTCTCACATAGGTACAAATTTAGGGGAGAGTACTGCCAATTATGTCATACTTGTACTTGAGTGGTGTTTAACCCTTTAGTGTTCAAATTACTCTGAGGAATATAAAGCTTATTTATTCACATTGGTTTGAATTAATCATGTATTACCTCTTAGCTTCAAGATTTTGATGATGTCAATGTTTATTTTTAGAATGACATTGTAGGGTAAGTGTGAGAGGCCAAATATAGCTGTTCTGGACACAAATAGAATTTTGGGGCCAGATATAGACAGGAAATAAAAGTTGATTGTAAGTAAATACTTGTGACTTAGCTGGAGTTTTCTATTGCTTTTCCGTATTAAAATATTGCATAATGAAATCAGTCCATTCTTTTTGAATAACCTTGTATATATATATATATATATATATATATATATATGTATATATATATACAAACACACACACACACACACACACACACACATGTACTTTTCATCACTTTTGACATGACATATAAACTTTATGAATATTTTGAGCTTAATATTGAAATAGGAAATTTTATGCAGCAAATACAATGATTAATTTTCTCTTCAGAACCTTAGAGCCAACTGTTATTGTCAAATTGTCATCATGACTATGCAAAGTCATTTGTTTCTGTGGCATGATTGAGTAGATCTCTTTTTTTTACCGGCACCCAGCTGCCAACAGCCGGTTCTCATTAACAAAAAAGAAAAAAGATGTTTAATAACTAAGTTTGCATGAACTAGGTCCAACCCACTACTGGACATCTCTAAATACTCTTCTCTATTCTAGGCACAAGGCCCAAAATTTTGGGGGAGGGCGGGGGGGGGCAGTCGATTATATCAACCCCAGTACACAACTGGTACTTAATTTATCGACCCCAAAAATATGAAAGGCAAAGTCGATCTCGGCGGAATTTGAACTCAGAACGTAAAGACAGATAAAATACTGCTAAGCATTTCACCCAGCATGCTAACGATTCTGCCAGCTCACCACCTTGGACATCTCTAAATACTGTACAAACCAATGAAAGAGCCTCTCTGTGGTTGTTTAAGTTTACTAGAAATAGCAGTTAAAACCCTTTCAAATTACTCCCCAAAGGTGCAGGCATGGCTGTGTGGTAAGAAGTTTCCTTCCCAACTACATGGTTCTGGGTTCAGTCCTATTGTGTAGCATTTTGGATAACTGTCTCTTACTAAAGCCCTGAACTGACCAAAAGCTTGTGAGTGAATTTGGTAGATGGAAGCTAAAAGAAGCCTGTTGTTTAGATATGTGTGTGTGTGTGTCTTTGTGTCTGTTTTTGTTCCCTGCCATTACTTGACAACTAGTGTTGGTCTGTTTACATCCCCGTAACTTAGTAGTTCAGCAAAAAAGATGGATAGAGTAAGTATCAGGCTTAAAATAAGAAAGAAAAATAGGTCCTGAGGTTAATTCATTCGACTAAAAATTCTTCAAGGCAGTGGCCCCAGCATGGCCACAATCTAACGACTGAAACAAGTAATATGGATAATATGGTACTTTGTTCCTTGTAGATAGAGAGAAAAAAAAAGGGGGGGTGGCCACGGCTGGAATGCTTTTGATTAACAGCAACAACTAAATACTGCCAGGCACTTTACTCTAGTAGCTAATAACGACGGTAATAATGAAGGTCAGAGATAAAATATGACAGCTAAATACCTTGGCCTGTAAGTTGTTTAATCAGCTAAGCTAATTACTTTGTCTGTATAATTATATTCTATTAGTTACTTTGTTCATTCAAGTCTTTCTCTTGAATATATTCATGAAATACTTGTTTGCCTCTCCACCCCTCCACCCCCATTTTTTTTTTTCCTTTTTGAAGTCTAATTTACTGTTATTTACTGTGTTTCTTTTGCTTCTGCTTTTTCTTCTCTACCAAACAATCTGGACTCTGTCGCAAACAACTCTTGTATGTCTGTGTGGTTATTTTTGTGTAATACAAGGCAAAAGGCATTCAGGACCCTGATAGAAATAGGATTTTAGATATTGCTGCTATTCAGACCATCCCAAAAAATCAAATCCTTTCGCTGCCCCACACCCACCCTCAGTTTTGCCTCCAGCCTTCCTCTCAGTTCTTCATATTATTATTATGTCTATATAGCACCCCAGCGGTTTCCATGTCTACATCGTTCTTTCTTTAGGTATTCTTACCACACAGCAATTCATGATTATCTCTGATAGGTGAAACCACCCCGCTATTGGTTCTAGTTGTACTTAAGCCACTGCACTTTTATCATACAGGTACAACACTGAATTTCTGAACATTGAGGGCCTGGAACATAATCTGCACTAATTTACAAGTAGGAACTTCAAACTCTCATGCCCTCCAGACAAGCTTACTGAATCCTTGCTCAGTACGATATTAATAAACTTGTATTGTTTATATTGATGTGCAGGTACCTGTATTACATTCAATTATTAAAGCAGAATTAATATTTGTTTGATTTAGAGAGTGTCGGCCAAGGGGACCTTCCCTGGCTTGGGAAAGGGCTTTGAAACCAAAAGTTCCTGAAAATCAGTGTAGAATAATATATCTATATTATTAAACCTGTCTAAGGTGGTGAGCTGGCAGAATCATTAGCACGCCGGGCAAAATACTTAGTGGCATTTCGTCTGGCTTTACATTCTGAGTTCAAATTCTGCCAAGGTCGACTTTGTCTTTCATCCTTTCAGTATCAATAAGTCCCAGTCAAGCACTGGGGTCAATGAGATCAACTGTCATCCACTCCTCAAAATTCCAGGCCTTGTGTTTATAGTAGAAAGGATTAAACCTGTCTGTCTGCTGTCTTTTCTTCACTTCACAAGTACTTTAGGTGGTGGAATTCTGATATAGAACAATTTTGCAAACGTGACTAGCTTTAACCTATTAGAAATAGCAGCTACATTTCCTTCAAATCATATTCTGTCATGTTTTGAAGTTGGTGGAATGGGTACCATTAAATAATGCAGTCAGAGTACATAACAACTACAAAAAGAAAAAAAAAAAGGCAGCAAAAGTGGTATGGCCACAGCTTGTCTTTGATCATACTCAATCAGGACTGACCTGGGGCTAAACAACAGCTTATATGAACTTGGAATAATAGAATAAAAAACATTATTTCATTAAAATAAAGCGAGTGATTATTCAAATTATAAATAAATTTATCTTGTTAAGACCAGGCGACACTGGAAGCACCTGTTTTTCTTTCCTTACTGTTGCCAAAGCTAAGAGGCATTATGATAATTAATTAAATATGTGAGTCGTTAGGAAATCCATCAGAGACATTAGTTGTTGCTTGTTATTCAGCACCAGTCGTGATTGTCCATCAAATGAATGATAGTTGTCTAGGAAGAGAGCCTGGTGAGAAAATGGTAATTATGCAATTCACAATCTAAACCATCAAAATAAATAACAGCTGTTGCTATGTAGATGCTGGCATAGTTGTGTGGATTCAGACCTTGCTTTGTAACCACGTATTTCAGTGTTTCATCTCAGAGTATGTCACCTTGGGCAAGCAATTTGCCTTGTCAGTGAAATTGGTAGATGGTAACTGTATGGAAGCCCATGTGTGTGTGGGTGAGTGGTTGTATGCATTCTGTGTCTTTGCATAACACTAAGCAAAGCAGTGATGTTACTCTTTTACTCTTTTACTTGTTTCAGTCATTTGACTGCAGCCATGCTGGAGCACCGCCTTTAGTCGAGCACATCGATCCCGGGACTTATTTTTTGTAAGCTTAGTACTTATTCTATTGGTCTCTTTTGCCGAACCGCTAAGTGACGGGGACATAAACACACCAGCATCGGTTGTCAAGCAATGCTAGGGGGACAAACACAAACACACACACACACACACATATATACACATATATACGACGGACTTCTTTCAGTTTCCGTCTACCAAATCCACTCACAAGGCTTTGGTTGGCCCGAGGCTATAGTAGAAGACACTTGCCCAAGGTGCCACGCAGTTTTCCACACATTGCAGGAGATTGATAATTCTTTGTAAGTGAAATTAGTAGATAGGAAATGGTTAGAAGACTTGACCCTTTAGCATTTAACTTGGTCTGATCCGACCTCTCACACCTACCCTACAATGTTATTCAGAAATAAACAATCACATCCTTGAAATCTCAAGGCTACAAGATAAATACATGATTAATTCAAAACATTGTGAATAAATAAGCATGACATTTGACATAGTTATCTGAATGCTAAAGAGTTACTTGGGGTAAGCATTTGGTTTCAATCTGAGGTCAGGATGATTTCCCCCCTTTCCTCCTTACCAATCATGGAACCCCAAGGAGGAGTCATGGGCACTGCCCATCTCTCTCTGCATAAGCAACAAAAAGGTCAGTTTGCTAGAGTTGTGGTAGCTACCTGGTAGTGATATTGGCAGCAGTGTGGTTGTTGTTTTGGTAACTTTTTCTAGTGTTGTTCACCCATGCAGCTGTAACGTAGGTGTGAGTAAACAGTTTCTGAGTTCAAATTTAATCAAAGTCACTTTTAACCTTTCAGTCATTTCTCTTGGACTGTTGCTAAAATGATATTCAATATAAACACTGTGTTCAGTTCAGTTATCGTTTGTCTTTCTTTTCTTTTTTTTTGTTGTTGTTTTGTTTCTGATTTCATTAATTAGAAGAGGTCGTTTACAAATTTGAATTCATTTTCTACAATGTAAACAATGTCTAAAAGCTATGAAAATGATCATGAGCATTGCATAGAAACCATCAAAGTGTATTCTTTGTATCACTGGAATGCTAGATTCTTGTTGTTAGATTATTCTATTACAGAACTGGAATGTGTTTAGAACATGCTATTAATGTTTTGTAAGGAAAAGGTTAAAAATCTAGCCAGAAGCAATCATTGTCAGAATTTTCAAACTACTTGACAAATTTAAATAAATAAGTTGTGGGTTGTAGGCTGCATTCTGAGCAAAAATCTTATTAATGTCATTTTTATCTTCTTTCCCTCCGGGGTTGATAAAATAAGATAATTTTTCAGACTATTAACCTCGTCTTTACAAGATGAATTTTTTTTTTGTAATGTTCTTTTTTTATTTAATTTGTTTTATATATTTACAACAATACTACTTCTGAGTTGCTTTGATCTCTGATTCTGATAGATGGCGTATTTCTGTACTGGAAGGTATTTCAAACTCGGAACCGTTATTTCTAAATTAAGAGTAATAATGTTCTTAATCAAAAATGAGGTTCGTAGCCAGGAAAATGGTAATCATATTAACGACAAAGCGACTCAGACATTCAGATATTGAATCTAGTGTTTTTGCTTTCTTTTTTTTTTTTTAGAAATAAAACTTCATTAATGTTTAATAAGAATCTTGATGTGTGTGTGTGTGTGTCTTAAGAGGTTGTTTTCTTATGAATAAATTGCTAGTAATTTAATGTAGTTGACAATTTGAGTACACTTGTAAAAATCTCTTCTGTGAAACTTCATTGATTGTAAAACATGGCAAATACATGTGTCATGGTAAGTCAAATCCTCAATTTAAATATATTAACATATTTCTGACCGATGGCCTTTACTTGTCTTACTTACTCTTATAACAATAATCGTATGCAGCAACCCTGTACTTCGAATGTATCAGTAAATAAATTTGTTTTTTAATTGTTATCATTCATTAATGAAAGCATCGCTGCAATATCGACTCTGTGATGGACTCTGCTTCTACTCAGAATCAATAAAATCTTAACATCACTTAGCCTGTCGGTGTTTATAGATGGCGCAGGAATATTCTAATTATTTTTTATCAAAGTCCAAACACTCTTTTATTAAATCATTAATAAATAATATCACTGAATCCTAACTTACCGCTTGAGATTATAAGCTGCTATTACACTTGAAAATTGAAGGAAGAAACAAAAAATCTGGAGAAATTAGCTCAATAAAAGATAAGCAAACACACACAGTGCAAACAAGAAGTTTTTTTTTTTGTTTTGGTGAGTGGAAGGCAGAAAGTTTTTTCTAAAATAATGTTAAACTTTGTATCTTGCACAGAATAGTGCTTAATTCCTTTTTTTCTTTTTTCTTTTTTCTGACCCTAAAAGACAACAATAGTATTTGAACTGTTGTACAGGACTTGAAGAGTTAATGATCAATACAGACGATAACAAAAGGAAAATAACATATTTCTTGTTATTAGTACAATGCCAAATACTAAAACATTAACTAGATACATTCTTTCACTTTATGGTTTACATTAAACAATAAATAACTACTTCTATCCCAGAAAAAAAATAATAAATTAATTCTGCTAAACATTAGAGGCAAAGGGAAGAAGATTTGTCATGTGAATGATACAAAATAGCATATTAATGACAGGAAAAAAGTCGGACCTCATTTCTGACTCTGGAATCTAAAGTACAAAGACGTTCATCAACATTTCAGACTATGTTAACATCCTTTGGCTGTTGATCAGAGGTGGGACCTGGCCCTGTAGTACAACAATTGTACTGTACAACCAAGGCAAAACCTTACAGGTTTTAATGAACTTCCTTGGTGAAAGCATTTAACTTTTAATTGTTCAGGTTATTCTGTTAGATTTAATTCTTATTTATTCGAATTGTTTAAAATTAATCATGCATTATCTTGTAGCTTTGAGATTTTGACGATGTTGTTGCTTATTTTTAGAATGACATTGTTAGGGTAGATGCGAGAGGCCAGATCTAGCCAGTTTGAACATAAAACAGGTCGGATGTGGCTGGTTTAAATGCTAAAGGGTTAAATGGCAACACATTGTACCCTATGCATTGGACAATACCTTCCTCTTCCATTTGCAAACAGATATGTATACCTACCTATCTCTTTCATCAACTGTCTCTCCCCCTCTCTTTCTCTCTCTGTGTTTGTGTACACAGGCGCAGGAGCGGCTGTGTGGTAAGTAGCTTGCTTACCAACCACATGGTTCTGGGTTCAGTCTCACTGCGTAGCACCTTGGGCAAGTGTCTTCTATTATAGCCTTGGGCCGACCAAAGCCTTGTGGGTGGATTTGGTAGATGGAAACTGAAAAGAAGCCCATCGTATATATGTGTATATGTTTGTGTGTCTGTGTTTGTCCACCCCCCCAATATCGCTTGACAACTGATGCTGGTGTGTTTACGTCCCCGTAACTTAGCAGTTCGGCAAAAGAGACCGATAGAATAAGTACTAGGCTTACAAAGAATAAGTCCTGGGGTCGATTTGCTCGATTAAAGGCATTGCTTTAGCATGGCTGCTATCAAATGACTGAAACAAGTAAAAGAGTAAAAAAAAAAAGAGTAATATATATTTCCCATAAGTCTTTGTGGGTTTAGTGGCATTGCTAAAATATTTCCTTTTCGGGGGAAAATATTAGAACTCCTGTCAACTGTTTAGGTGATCACACTCTGCTTACAGTAATGAATTCGTCTTTCCAATTATGCTTATTTATAACTAGGGTGGTCTTGGTGGGTCACTGAGAGTTAAGTGTCTCTGCCTGGTACACAGTAAGTGCAATGTCAGCATAAGTGTTGAAACTATCTAGTCTTCAAGCTAGCAAGTTGATACTTTAGCTATGCAACCTGACAGCTTGTAAGTCTATATTGTATCACAAGAAGCAAAAATTATGTGAAATAGATAGCCTATAATCCAATTATTAATGCATGGGTTGGGAGTTCAAATCCTGAGACACTTGTATTTCTTCTGCGGTCAAGCTAGTGTTAAAAATGACATTGGCTATGCTTTTTCTCCCCCAATACTGGGCCATTTTCTACAGGCAAGATGCTCTTCCTGTCACCAACCCTCACCAGTTTCCAGGCAAGGTAATATTTGCCCCAGCTGGACATGTTTTTCCACAGAAGACTGGAAATGAAAAGCATGCTCATTTAAAATGATGTCAGGACAAGAGCGTGCACACACATGGGTTCTTTCCTTTCCTGTCTACTAAAACCACTCACAAGGCTTTAGTTGGCCCAGGGCTAGAGTAGAAGACACTTGCCCAAGATGCCATGCAGTGAAACTGAACCCAAGACCACATGATTGGGAAGCGAGCTTCTTAACCACACAGGTCATGTTCTAAAATTAATACAATGTGGCTGTGTGGTAAGAAGCTTGCTTCCCAACCACATGGTCCCGAGTTCAGTCCCACTGTGTAGCACCTTGGGCAAGTGTCTTCTTCTATAGCCTCAGACCGACCAAAGCCTTGTGAGTGGATTTGGTGGATGGAAACTGAATGAAGCCTGTCGTATACATGTATATCTATGTATGTGTTTCTTTGTGTTTGTCCTCCACCATCGTTTGACAACTGATGCTGGTGTGTTTATCATCGTTTAATCATCGTTTAACGTCCGCTTTCCATGCTAGCATGGGTTGGACGATTTGACTGAGGACTGGTGAAACCGGATGGCAACACCAGGCTCCAATCTAATTTGGCAGAGTTTCTACAGCTGGATGCCCTTCCTAACGCCAACCACTCAGAGAGTGTAGTGGGTGCTTTTACGTGTCACCCGCACAAAAACGGCCATGCTCGAAATGGTGTCTTTTATGTGCCACCCGCACAAGAGCCAGTCCAGGGGCACTGGCAACAATCTCGCTCGAAAACCCTACAAGGCCAGTCAGGCGGTACTGGCAACGGTCACGCTCAAGATGGTACATCTTATGTCCAACCCGCACAAGAGCCAGTCCAGGGGCCCTGGCAACGATCTCACTTGGCTTGCCGGGTCTTCTCACGCACAGCACATTTCCAGTCACCATAATTTAGCAGTTCGGCAAAAGAGACCGATAGAATAAGTACTAGCCTTTAAAAATAAGTCATGGGGTCGATTTGTTTGGCTAAAATCCTTCTAGGTGGTGTTGCAGTACTATGACAAAAGCCAGTGAAATGAGAAGCTCCATGGCTATTGGTCAAGCATTGAACTGTGCAGATAAGCAACATCGATATACTTTGGCAGATAAGACACAGTTGGTGTGTGCTGTATGTAGTACATGCTAAAGTTTGTGTATTGTTTCTACTGTATCTCAAATGCTATGCTCATTGTATGATTAAAGCTCTGTGTGTGTGTGTGATGGCTTAGAGACCTTGACATTGCTTAATCGGAGAGAGCTATGAGCAGGTAAACAGCTGATGGGTGTTGCTTTCTCCTGCCTGCCTGCCTGCCTGTGTAAGTCTATGTATCTCTCTCTATCTAGCTAGCAAACGTATCTTTCCATGTTCTTGTGTACCTGTGTTTTAGTATATTATTGGCAACCTGTTTTCTGGTCAAGTGTCAGCTCAAGTACACCTGGTAGGTGTTGGTCTTTCTCTAACAGCAGCGGTGGGGGTAGTGTCGTTGGTGGTGGTGGTGGTGGCTATAGTTCTGATAATAGGTTAACGAGAAGGTATGGAGTGAGATTTCCACAACTCATTGTACTCCAGACTGTTGCAGCATTAGGATCAGAGACTCTTAAAAATTTCCCCTCTTTCCTTTTTTCTTTCTATCTTTCTGTTTTTCCTTTTGAATTCTTACTTTCCTTTTTAAATGTTTCTTTTCTTTTTTTTAAATTTTCGTTTTCCCTTCAGCCAAACAAAACACAGTAAAACAACACCAACACCCATTCTCATACACACCCAAATGCATTCACACACACACACACACATACCTAACCTCCCTCAACTTTAATAATCCTGAATGTGCTAACTTTTTACCTGAAAGGAAATTACTTAGTAGACATGCATTTACACACACACACACACAAAATTTTATTGTAAATCTGTTTCTGTTGGACTGGTCTACCTATTACTCAGATAAATATTTATAAACGCCACATTAACTTCATTGATCTATTGTTAAAGAATTGGAAGAAGAGCAAAATTATAATCACGCCCAACCACCTAAAATAAAATTGAAGAATAAACAAATTTCTGTTAGAAATAACCCTTTTTACTACAGAGACAAGGCCTGGAATTTGCGGGGAGGGGGCTAGTCGATTACATTAACCCCAGTGCTCAACTGGTACTTATTTTATCGACCTGGAAAGGATGAAAGGTAAAGTTGGTCTCGGTGGAATTTGAATTAACAACGTAAAACTGGAAGAAATGCTGCAAAGCATTTTGTCCAGTATGCTAATGGTTACCAATTCTATGAGGTGGTATCAAAAGATTCCTGGACTAGTTATGATGTTTAATAAAAAATAACTTATTTACTTAAGTTTTAACATCATCTCCTTCGAAATGGTCACCTTGTGCAGCAATATACCGGTCCCAGCATTCCTGCCACTTGTGGAGTCTGGTCTGGAAGTTGTTTTCTGTAAGCGAATCGAGGACCTTCTGCGATTTGCCCTGATCCTCGACAATGATGTTAAAACGGCAACCTTTGAGCTGCATTTTCATCTTGGTGAAGAGATGGTGGTCCGTGGGTGTTATATCAGCAAAATAGGGTGGGTATGGAAGTGATAGCATGTTGTTTTTGACAAGAAACTCACAAGTGAGGAGGGCTTGGTGACGGGGTGCATTGTCACCAAGAAGAATTCAATACTTCGTGCCTCACAGATTCAGCGCTTTCACCAAATGTCCTCCCTCAAATGCTTCAAAACATCGAGGTAGAACTCTAGATTGATGGTCTGACCCTAGGGGACAAATTCTCATTGTGCAATACAACATTTCTGGGGTGGGGGGTGACACTCCTGGCAGGTCTTCCAGATCACTCATTGTCTTCCAGGGATGTTCTTCCACTTTTGAAACACTCATTCCACTCAAAACATTGCATTTGACCCATTGCCTTAATGCCGTAAGCCTGCTAAAACATGCTCAATGTTTCTGCAGTAGACTTCCCAAGTTTAACACCAAATTTCACGTTGGTTCTTTGTTCCTGTCCATGACAAAATCACAGACTACAGCATACGCATGATCATACGCACAACTATGTGCTGCCACCTGTTGGCATGCCAACTTTCTATTACCGCCTCATGCATAACTGTCTGTTCTTTTTTTCCTTCTTTCTCTTTCCTTAATCTTACAGAACTATATGTATTGCTTATGAGACAACTCACAGCCTAACCAGAAGTCTCTGCTAGTATACTGTCTGTTAGGTCATCAAGTCTTTGTAGTGTAGTGTCCTGGTTATTCCTACATTCTGTAATTTCCCATATGGTGTACCAAAAGGATGTGACATGCTTCTTCACTCCACAAAGCCTGCACTACTCCAGCTGTTCATCAATCATTTAGAAGCCTGTCTTCAAAGAAATAAACTCTAAGTGGCACTTAAGCAATTCCACTGTTGTCTTTGTTACCAGAAACACCAACAGATGTTGGATAAAATCAGCCCTAACACACAAAATGATAGACACTTGTTCCTGTATCTCTATTGCACTTTTACTGCTTTATCATCTGGCATAAAACCACCTCCTTTGATACTACACTTCAGTCAGTTAAGGGATATTGTCTTGCATGTTATTTGGTGACCTCACTAGTGCTAGTGCCACATAAACAGCACCCAGACACTGGAATGTCACACAGTCCTCTGGCTCACCAGCTCCTGTTGAACCAGCAAGGAAAACAGACATTAATTGGTGATGGTGATGATGATGGTGGTATATAGGTCAACTTGAGTAGAGCTGACCTACATCTGTACGAGAAAAACTTACTTTGGCTGTGGAAATTCCTTTATTTTCAGGAAATAACAAATAAATGAAAACAGTGCATATTTCAGCAGCTCTACCAATGCCATCTTTTTGCCACTTGTTCATTTGCAAGTGTATGGCATTACCATTCTACTTAGATATATATATATATATATATATATACATATATATATATATATATATATATATATATATATATATATATATATATAAAAGAAAAATAATAATTTGAATTAAAACTTTTTTTTGTTGTTTTTTCCTTTGGTTGTGTTGATAAAATACAATATATTGGTTAAAAGTGGGAAAAAAAATGAAACCGTATAGATTTTGTTTTTGCCAGATAAGGACAGTGATCTAGATTCTACTGCCACCTCCACCACCGCTGCCACCTCCACCACCTGTGCCTGTTTTCCTCCCTCTGATATCTCTTCACCGATGTTATTGATCATCTGATATTATATTTAGACAGTTATATATTCTACACATATGATATTTGTTTTGACTTAACTTAAAACTGTTCTGCAATTTTACTAGACAAGAGTTCATAGTTCTTGCCACCACCACCCTCACCCCAACCACATCCCTTAGCTGCCCCTCCCCTTAACACCTGTTTCATAGTTTTATTTCCGGTAATCTACACCCACTCTGCTATTAAACTGCCATATTATATTTATGTTACTGGTGTCTTCCACGAAAGACAATGCATTACTATATTATGCCGGTGTCTTCACATATTCATATACATAGACTTTGCATCTAATTAATAAAGGATTGAATAATCACATTGGCACTTAGACATAAGATGAAGAATATGTGCAAGAGAGCTGTGGCCTGTTGACCAATAAGTACCAGTTGCGTGGCTTAGTGGTTAGGGCATTCAGCTCACAATTGTAAGGTCGTGAGTTCGATTCCTGGTGACGCGTTGTGTCCTTAAGCAAGACACTTTATTCCACGTTGCTCCAGTCCACTCAGCTGGCAAAAATGAGTAGCACCTGTATTTCAAAGGGCCGGCCTTGTCACGCTAAGTGTCATGCTGAGTCTCCCTGAGAACTACGTTAGGGGTACACGTGTCTGTGGAATGCTCAACCACTTGCACGTTAATTTCATGAGCAGGTTGTTCCATTGATCGCATCAGCTGGGACCCTCGTCGTCGTAACCCACGGAGTGCTCCTACCTGTATATCACTGATGATACTCATTGACTACAAAAGCTGAAAGGCAAAAACAAGCCCAAATGTTATTCAACAAATTTAGAATTTAAGAAAACCTAATGAGTTTGATGTGGGCAGAAAGCTATACATTTGCTGGAGAGAAAAAATTAATTGCATTAACCTGAGACTATTGTGTTGTACCTATTTTGTTGATGCCAGATGGAGGTTTGGTTGCTATTTCAAGCATGTCAAGTCGAGTGACCACATGGGGGTTCCATCATTTGCCTAAGTTGACAGAACTATATAGGGGGGAAAAAAAATGTCTTTTGCCAAGATTGAGCACTGAATTAGGGATATGACTTACACTCTAGTGGTAAATTTGAAAATAAATGGCTTTGAAAAAACAAAAACAAAAAAAGCCCCCCCCCCCCGTAAAAATTGGTTTTATTGGCAAGTAAATAAAAGTCAAATTCCAACCTCCTCCTTTTTCTCCCATTTGGTGTTTGTTACAACTTCAAGGAGAAAGAACTTTGTGAGAACAAGACCTACTACTACTACTACTACTACTACCACCACCACCACCACTACTACTCCCACCACCAGCACTACTACTGTTGCTGCTGCTGCTTCAAACCTTTTGTTTAGTTTTTATAAATCACTTCTTATCTTTTACTGCTATCATATATCTCTACTGATGTTTCCTCTTTATATGTCTAATTGTTTACCTTATTACCTACTTAATGAATGACTAAACAAATAAACCCCGGTTATTATGTGCATGATGTGATGGGCTTTTCTAGAAAGTATATCACATTCATTTGTGTCTTAATAGCATGCAGCATAAATAAAAAAGCTGGTGGAATGGTATTTCAGGTCTAAATAACCCTGTTGTGCTTAACCCTTTTAGCGTTCAGATTAACCTGCCAAATGCAATGCACATGCTTTCACATTCTTCTTGAATTAATCATGCATCATTTTATAGCTTTGGGATTTTGATGGCATAGTCGTTTATTTTTGGAGTGACATTGCAGAGTAGATGTGAGAGGCCAAATCTGGCTAGTTTGAATATTTGGTAGAATATTTGGGCTGGTTTGAATGCTAAAGGGTTAACCCTGCTTTCTTCAAAATGGTGAGTTCGAATTCTTCCTAGGTCAACGTCGCCCTTCTGTTCATCGGGAGGGGAGGGGATCAATGAAATAAGTACCAGTAGTAGATTGACTCTGTACCAACGCACCCGTCACTTTTGTTCAATTGTCGAAATTAGAAATTGGTATTAAGTTAGAATAAGGCGGTGATCTTGTAGAATTGTTAGCACGTTGGACAAATTGCTTAGTGGCATTATTTCTGGTTCTTTACATTTTGAGTTCAAATCACGCTGAAGTCAACTTTACCATCCATCCTATCAAGTACTGTAATGGACTTGTCCCCTCCCCTCAAAAATTGCTGGCCTTTAACCCTGCAACTGACCAAATGGCATTCTGTTCAGTGGAATGTTGTGAATGTTGTTATTCTTGCTCACTTATATGCAGTGGAAACCAAGTAACCAGTCTTCTGTGAGTCTTGCTGGAGGTGATGGTGGGTGGTGGTGGTATTCATTTGGCTGAAAATTAAAGCAGTACTCCAGCATGGTCACAGTGAAATGGTTGAAACAAGTAAAGGATGAAAGATGAAAAGTATATTAGCAAACATCTTAACCCTTTAGCCGTGAAATTAAATTTCATGTTTGTTCCAGTAATGATGTTAAACATCTACCAAAAAAATAGAATTTGTATTTTCTGCAAGTCACGTTGCCTCAATAAACCTGACATATCTCAGCAAAAAATAGTTTCAGACATGACATTCCTCAGCAAAAGATAGACTGGTATATAAAGCTGCTTTCCACAGTTAAGGGTAATGAAACTTTGAGTGTATACATCTGATTTTCACTCAGAAAAGGGTTAAATTGGAAACCTGTCGGGGGGGTTTTTTTTTTTTTTTTTTTTTTTTGCATTTTTCGTTTTTTTTTTTATATAAAGGTTTTAGGTTCAAACCACTTGATTTCATTTGAGGTTTTATCTCTGATACTCTTGGGAATGTTTCAGCCTCTTGATACTTCTCCCCACTCTGAAAACTAGGGTGGCGGGTGGCCTTGTGTTGTCCATGTGAGTATAAAAATGTCTTGTAGGTAAAGCAGTGAAGCAATTATTTGCGTACAGTTAATACCGCATCGATAAACCTGGTTATGGATATCACACGGGTATCTTACATTACATTGGTTTGCTTCTAACAGAAAATTAACTTAGTACACTTCACTTCTGACAAGTTGTGTAACAAAGCAAGCACAGAACACTTCTTTCCAAATAGATATATACTTCCACTGAGGAGGAGGAGGAGATAAGAAGGGGGGAAAAAAAAAATCAAGTGTGTATATTTATATGATGAACACACATTATAAGTCTGTTTGTGCATTAACACATACACACACACACACACACACACACACATACGTACACATATACACAAATTTTAAATTTTATTGATTTTCACTTTGTTTTTCTTTTTTTTTTTGTGTAAGATAAACTGAAATCTGTCATCAACAAAAATAACTCTACCGACAACAAAACAACAATGATAATAAATTTTGCAAAATTGATGTTCTGAGTTTAGAATGTTATTTACTTATTTATTAATTCTATTTTATATTTTTCCAGCTACAAATTTGGACTTTTAATATCACAATCTTTTTTTCTTTTTTTTTTTTCCTGTTATACTTAGTAATGAATTACATTTATATCTGTGTGTGTGTGTGTGTGTGTGTGTGTGTGTGTGTGTGTGTGTGTGTGTGTGTGTGTGTGTGTGTGTGTGTGTGTGTGTTGACTTTTCTGATAGAAGCTTCATAACAAATGTTGGGAATTAAAATTTTGTTATATAATTGACTTCGATAAGAGCAGTCAGTCGGCAAAAGCATTTAGCACACCAGACTAAATTCATTTACAATATTTAGTTTTCATAAACTAAATATTGTGTTCAAAACAAAAGTCAAATACTGTTTTGTTTTTGTTTTCCCCCATTCCTTTGGAATCGATAAAAATGAAGTACCAGTGATATACTGAATTCAAACCCTACCCTAACAAAAATTGGCCTTGAATCTATGTAAGGAATTAAGAAAACAGCATTACTGTCTTAGAAGGATAAACTTACATAATAGTTTCCCTTTGTGGGAAAATTTTTAAATAAGACGAAACCTGAGTTCTCGTTTGAGACAACACTTTTCTCTTTTTTACTTACTATTTATAGATCATATTTTACTGATATTCAACTATTGAATCGCTTACAAACTGCACAAGATAAGAGAGAAATAGATGACCCAAATAAAGTTCAGTTAACACTTTAGTGTTTAAATTACTCTGTCAAATGTAAAACTTATTTATTCACATTGTTTTGAATTAGTCACGTATTGTCTAATAATTTTGAGATTTCAATGATGTGGATTTTCTATTTTTAGGAAGACATTGTAGGGTAGATGTGAGAGGCTAGACCCGGCTAGTTTGAAACTTAAAACAGGAGGCATATTTGGGCCAGACATGGTCAGATTAACCCTTTCGTTACCAACCCGGCTGGAACCAGCTCTGGCCCTGAGTACAAATGTCATGTTTTCATAAGTTTTGAATTAAAATCTTCCATCAAACGTTAGTCACAATTTATGTTCCTAAAACTAGCTGAATGATAACTGAGTTATTTTACTAAATTCTTTGTTATATTTAAAGTAATTGAAAGAAATGCAGGGCATCTCAAAACAAATACAGTAACGAAAGGGTTAAATGCTAAAGGGTTAAACTAATTTACTTGAGTTACCATTAGTTTGTTTTAGCCATCATGGTCAAGGCCATACTGGATCTTTGCTTTGAGTTGGTTCAAATGTTTTTGTGTGTGTGTGCTTCTGTCATGGTTTTCATTACAGGAATTGATTGGTATTCATTTTCCTATCCTAGCTCTGGCATAATCAATCTTCTTAACATAAACAACATGACGGGCAAAATAGGTTGGTAAGATTTGCTGTTTCATCCAGCAGGCAAAAAGGAAGCTACCAGAACACTGTAACAACAGTGTACCAGCAGCATTAGTCCCAAGCACAGTGTAACAGGATGTTAGTTAATAACTTTTGTAATCATCATGTGATAAGTGTCCCACCCCAGGGCAGCATGGGATATGGGTGTGTTTAAACCTTTAGCCTTTAGCGCCATATCCAGCCCAATTATTCTACCTGTTGTATGCGCAAACTGGCCAGATTTGGCCTCTCACGCATACTCTATAATGTCATTCTAAATATAGACAATCACAACATTGAAAATTTTGAAGCAACGAGATAATGTATGATTAAATCAAAACAATGTAAATATATAAGCATTACTTTCAACAGGGTAATCTGAATGCTTAAAGATTTAATGAAGAAGATGGTGGTAGCGGTGGTGGCAGTGACCTAATGCTGAAGCTCACAGCCTCTGAGCCATAGGCCATTCCTTCAAAGATATAGTATTTATTGCTACTTCCATGTCTTGTGCACGTAACACTAAAAGGGTAAAGACCTCCTTCAGTCGTAAATGGCCATGGGATTGCATCTAGAAAGTTACTCTCCGAGGCACTAATCTAGGCATGGTTGTTTATGGAAGACCAGCGGTTGCCCACGCATGCCAGCCTCCCCTCTCCACACCACCTGCATTATCCAAGGGAAAGGCAAAGGCTGATACAGCTTGGCACCAGGGATGTCACAACTCATTTCTACAACTGAGTGAGCTGCAGCGATGTGAAATAAAGTGTCTTGCTCAAGAACACAAAACGCAGCCCTCTCTGGGAATTGAACTCACTACCTCATGGTTGTGAGCCCAATGCTGTAACCACCGAGCCATGTGCCTTCTCATAACACTTTTTTTTTTTTTTCACCCTGTAAAAAGAAAAACAAAAAGAAAAACAAACTGTCCTGGAGAGAGGAAAAGAGAGATAGATGCTTTCTGAACTCTTAATGATATTCATATATGCAATGGTTAGGCATTTTTTTACATTGGGCCACCACTCACACAGTTTCTGTCCATTTGGAAAATAGTCTGCAGCAGCACCATCTATGCATTTTATTTTGTTAAAAATCAAAGAGGAGCAAGCAACTGCAATCATTTGAGGTTGCTATCATTCATGTAAATTATCCATGCAGTTGGCAAGAAACCAGGCCACTTGATTCTCAGTTTGTTGGGTGAGCTTAATCCATATTGCTATTTCTAATGTTACTACTGGTGCTACTTATTACATTATCAGTACTTTTATACAATACGTTCCTACTTTACTGCGTTGCACTAAATTATGTCAGTGTTCAGCTCTTTTGTTTCACATTTCCACACTGCATGGCTGTGTGGTAAGAAGCTTGCATCCCAACTACATGGTTCTGGGTTCAGTGTCCCCTATTATCACCTCAGGCTGGCCAAAGTCTTGTGAGAAGATTTGGTAGATGGAAACTGAAAGAAGCCTGTCGTATATATACGTGTGTGTGTGTTTGTGTGTTTATGTCTGTATTTGCCCCCCCCCACACACACACACACTGCTTGAAAACCAAGCCCCATAACTTAGCAATTCAATGGAATAAGTACCAGCTTAAAAGAAAAAATTCTGGAGGTGCAGGAGTGGCTGTGTGGTAAGTAGCTTGCTTACCAACCACATGGTTCTGGGTTCAGTCCCACTGCATGGCACCTTGGGTAAGTGTCTTCTACTATAGCCTCAGGCCGACCAAGGCCTTGTGAGTGGATTTGGTAGATGGAAACTGAAAGAAGCTCATCGTGTGTATATATATATATATATATATATATATATATATATATATATATATATATATATATATATGTGTGTGTGTGTGTGTGTGCGTGTATTACGTTTGTGTGTCTGTGTTTGTCCCCCCAACATCACTTGACAACCGATGCTGGTGTGTTTACGTCCCCATAACCTAGCAGTTCGGCAAAAAAAAACTGATAGAATAAGTACTAGGCTTACAAAGAATAAGTCCTGGGGTCGATTTGCTTGACTAAAGGCAGTGCTCCAGCATGGCCGTAGTCAAATGACTGAAACAAGTAAAAGAGTAATCAATTTGACTTAGAATTCTTGAAGGCAGTGCCCCAACATGGCCGCAGTCAAATGACTGAAACAAGTAAAAGAGTAATCAATTTGACTTAGAATTCTTGAAGGCGGTGCTCCAGCATGGCCACAGTCAAATGACTGAAACAAGTAAAAGAATTAAAGAATACTATATCAGAATGACCGGTTAGGCGAAGATCTTAGGTCAAAGTCTTCTTGTGTTAAGAACCTTTAGAGACACAGAAAGGCTTGAATAAGAGCGCGTTTTTAAATGCCAATAACATTACTGAGCTCTATTAT
Organism: Octopus bimaculoides; assembly: GCF_046866305.1. Classification (NCBI taxonomy): domain Eukaryota; kingdom Metazoa; phylum Mollusca; class Cephalopoda; order Octopoda; family Octopodidae; genus Octopus; species Octopus bimaculoides. The sequence goes on from NC_142947.1 coordinate 11,063,691, forward strand.
TTAATTGATATGGTGTGTCTTTTAAAACCCGTCCTTCCTGACAGTATTTAGTCTCAGTAGAATCCTAACTAATGTTTACAAGTAAATTATCTTCGAGGATGTTGAATTCTTTTGGGATTTGAATTTACCACCAGGATGTCATGTAAATTAGATTTGCATTGTGCATGTAGCCACACAGATCGATCATGTTACTTGAAGAGAAACGAATAATGTCATAGATTTTCGACTATAATAAATGAGCATATTAATTGCATTTTTAATTATGAACTTTGAACGAAGGACGGATGGATGAGTGGATGGGCGGGTGGATGATTTGATTTTGATTTTGATGTGTTACATCATGCTCCCATGTTCACGAAATATCTTCTTCGTTTTCCTCATTATTTTTCAATAGGTTAATCATTAATTTGGTTATAAATAATTGAGCAAATTTTTATTTCCGGATTCATCACATTGTGCTGGCCTTGTAAAATATTCAGTGAATTAGGCTGAACATTGGATGTCAGTGTGACTTTCATACACACACACACACACACACACACACACACACACACACACACATGCATGCATACCACACACACACACACAGAGAAATATATACACAGCATACATGTACGTATACAGATACTCACGCAATATGCGGTTGCTTGAACTGCAGCAGATCCTAGATGTTTAATATGGGTGTGCCAAATATCACAAGTATCATGACTATTTTCTGTATCTAGTGATATGTGTTGTGAGAGAATAAAATAGTAGTTTGTTATTCTTACTTCAGTATTTTTAATTTGTTTCATTCATTTACTCTGCTCTTTTTACTTTTTTTTTTCTTTTTTTTTTTTTTCGTGCGAGACCTGAGATTTATTGCACTTATAGTTGCTTAATGTATAAATATAGATTCCTTTTAATTACATACTCAACCAATCCTTGAACCAACAAAAAAAAAATATATATATATATATATATATATATATAGTCCATTTAATCAACACTTGCTCTGTTACTGGTATTTGATTCACCAATTTCAGGCAGATAAGAACCAAATCAGGCCCTGGAGGAGGATTTTAAACTCTGAACAGTGCAATTCTATAAAGCATACAGTTGGGTGTAGCATTTTTCTTATTTCCACTACTTAGAAAATATGACTACGTGGTTAAGAAGCTTGCTTTGCAACTATGTGGTTTCTGGTTCAGTTCCACAGCATGGTACCTTGGGAAAGTGTCTTCTGCTATGGCCCTGGGTCAGCCAATGCTTTGTGAGTTAATTTGATAGACAGAAACTGCATAAGGCGGCGAGTTGGCAGAATTGTTCAACGGGCGAAATGCTTAACAGTATTTCGTCTGCCGCTGTTCTGAGTTCAAATTCCACCGAGGTCGACTTTGCCTTTCATCCTTTCATCCTTCCATCATCACTTAACAACCGGTCTTGGTGTGTTTAGATCCCCGTAACTTAACGATTCAGCAAAAGAACCAACAGAATAAGTACTAAGCTTAAAAAATAAGTCCTAGGGTCGATTTGTTTGATTGAAATCCTTCAAGGCAGTGCTCCAGCATGGCCACAGTCAAATGACTGAAACAAAAGAATAAAAGAATAAAATAACCAATTGCTTCTTCACATTCCTATGGTTATTGCCATCAACTTTGTTTTTCATTCTCAACGACTAAGTGTGGTTATATAACTGCATTTTAAACATAATACTTTTAACCCTTTTGATACCAACTCACCTAGGACCACCCTTTGGCTCGATGATAGAAACTTTCTGTTTTGAAGTGATCTAAATTAAAGCCCCCTGTCAAAATTTCATGTAAATTTATGCTCCAAACACCAGTTTAATAATATTGACAAAGTTCTTTGAACTAAATTGTCCATTAATTTCCAAATTGATTGAAACAAAGGCAGTGTAATTCAACAGAGATATGGCAATGAAAGCATTAACAATATAGTATCTTTGTAGATGCATTCATATATGTGTTTGTATGTACATGCCTGAAAACAAGCTTATATATATATATATATATATATATATATATCTATATATATATATAGGAAAATGAAGAATAAGGCAGAATGCTAAACTGGAAGCATATTTTAATAAAGATTTCTAACCGGCTTTCATTGCGAAGCAAATTTTCAAGAAGGAGAATGAAAATGTTTTTTTTACAAAGAAGTACAAAATGAAGAAAATAATATATAAAAAAATAAACATACCAATACATTATATTGTTTTTGAGCTTTTAAAGTTCAATGGTAATTCATGTAGATAATGGTTGGAAAAATAAGGATGCATGGCAATTGAGTTTTGTTAGGTTTTAAAAAAGGGTTAAAAGTTTGTGTTAAGCAGAAAGTATGGTGACAAATCTTTTTAGTTGGAGTTATGAAAAAGAGTTCATAACTCCAACTAAAAAGATTTGACTCCCCTTACACACACTTCCTGTTTTGACACCACACTTCCAGCTTAACACAAACTTTTAGCTCCTTTTCTCTTTTTTTAAACCTAACACAACTCAATTTCCATGCATCCTTATTTTTCCAACCATTATCTACATGGATTACCATTGAACTTCAAAAGCTCAAAGACAATATAATGTATTGGTATGTTTATTTTTTTTATATATTATTTTCTTCATTTTGTACTTCTTTGTAAAAAACACTTTCATTCTCCCTCTTCTTGAAAATTTGCTTCACAATGAAAACCAGTTAGAAATCTTTATTAAAATATGCTTCCAGTTTAGCATTCTGCCTTATTCTTCTTCATTTTCCTATTATTTCTCCACGTGCGGTTAATACAACCCCACTATTTACTGACTTATATATATATATGTATGTATGTATATGAATGAAAGAGAGAGAAAAAATGAAAGTAACAATGAACTCAAAAGTAACCTTTATAAAAAGCAAGCTGAACTTTGTAATAAGTTGAAATATTATTCAAATAGTGATCGTAAAGTTCTTTCAAATGCTAGAGTGAAAGAAAAAAGAGCTAGAGGAAGAGAATGAGGTATGCAAACTGATAACAAAAAGAGAGTGAGGAAAGCGTGTATACACACACACACACACACACACACACACACACACACGCATATTCTCCAAGTTGTTAGTAATGCCTGAAATCACTTTAAATCCTTAAGCTAGTTAGCTCAATAGTTTTAATCGCAGTTGCTTGTATAATCAGCAATTATTAACCCATTGTGTGATGGGGCGGGGAAAATAGTGCAGAAATATAAATAAATAAATAAATAAATAGATGATAATAATTCCTGCATATTTTAAAGTGTTAGCTAACTCTATTGTATTCCAGTGTTTTCTCTTGGCAGGCAAAATTGAAAATACTAACAGGTTCATTTAAAAAAAAGAGCCACCTAACCATTATTTATTTATTATATATATTTTTTTTAATGGTTTGGTCTGTAGCATGAGGCTGTGCCTGTGGGTTCCACTGGTCCTCCAAGACTGGTGAGATAAGGGTTTTTTTTTCTTTTTTAATTGTTGCAAAAAGAGAAGCATGGGTAAAGCTGTAGCTGTGTGGTTAAGAAGCTTGCTTTGCAACCACATACTTTCAGGTTCAATTCTACCGCATGACACCTTGGGCAAGTGTCTTCTACTATAGCCCCTGGCCGACCTATGCTGTATGAGTGAATTTGTTAGACAGAAACTGTATGGTAGCACATTGTTTTTGTGTATGTATGTATGTATGTATACACATGCACACACACACACACACATACATGCAATTTTGTGTCTGTTTATTCCCTGCCACCACCATTAAATAACTGGTCTTTGTCTGTTTACATCCCTGTAACTTAGTAGTTCAGCAAAAAAAGATCAACAGAATAAGTACCAGACTTCAAAAAAAAATCAAAAGTACTGGGATCAATATGTTTGACTAAAAAGCCTTCAAGGTGGTGCTGTAGCATGGCTGTAGTCCAATGAGTGAAACAAGTAAAAGATAAAAGGAAGGAATTCCAGAGAGGTAAAAACGAATTGGGAGTAGTGGTTAGTGCAAGGCACAGGGTGGGTGAGCACAATATGGGTCGATGAGAGATGAGTAATCGAGCGAGTAAAGTGACTCATTCAGTTTTTTGTATAGGGTTAATAACCGTTGACTGAAAAGAAAGGCAGTCTTTTTGCTTTGTTCTGAGTGCTTTCTTAGTTTGGCACAGGACCAGCAATTTTGAGGGGTAGGGTGGGGGAAAGTTGATTGCATCAACCCTAGTGCATACTCGATTGGTACTTTTTTTTTTTTTTTTATCCACCCTGGAAGGATGAAAGGCGAAGTTGACCTCAGTGGAATTTGAACTCGGAACATGAAGAGTCAGAAGATAATAATACTCTAATGAGTTTGGTAGTTCACCACCTTCAGGTGCGGCTTGATATTTGTAGCAAAGGCATGTGGCTTAGTGGTTAGAGTATTCAGCTCACAATCGTAAGGTCATGGGTTCAATTCCCAGCGATGCGTTGTGTCCTTGAGCAAGACACTTTATTTCACATTGCTCCTGTTCACTCAACTGGCAAAAATGAATAGTACTAGTATTTCAAAGGGCCAGCTTTGTCACATCCTATATCATGCTGAATCTCCCTGAGAACTACATTAAGGGTACGCATGTCTATGGAGTGCTCAACGACTTGTGTGTTAATTTCGTGAGCAGGTTGCTCTGTTGATCGGAGCAACTGGAACCCTCCTCCACCTCGTAACTGACGGAGTGCCAGACATTTATAGTATTTTTCAGGGTGTTTTATGATGATTGGGAAGGTGAATGAGCAGGATAGAGATTCGTTTTCTTGGAGTAGTGACTGTCTTTGTGCTCTTGAATGAAATAAGATCGACAAGACTGCTTTGGAACATGTTTACAAAGTCTCTGCTCATGGAGCCAGTACATTAAACAGCATATCAGTCAGCATTTAAATCTGTTGCAGACTGAGCTGTGTGGTTCAATATAGTGGTGTTTGGTCTACTGCAGTGTTTTTTTAAATTTTTTTTTTATATATATTCATGAAAAATTTACCATGTTAATTTGACAAACATCGAGATAAGCTCTAATGATCTTTCAGGCTGATGCTAGTTAAGCTTTTCAGTGTAAATGAAATAAAAATGTTAGTCTTATTTCCCTCTATCCAGTTAGTGTGGATATGCTATTACAATTTTAAGTTTTAAAACTTATAGCTCTCACTTTTACAAGAGAGAAAAATGGTTTTTAACTCAGGAAAATGTATCCTTCTTTATTCAAGATGTCAGGGTATAATTTTGAGAGGGATTTTGGTTACTGTTTCTTGCAGGTCAGACAGCTGCATAGAGGTCCCCTCCCCGCCTCCCAACTAACTTGTTTATTAATTAGTCAGAAAGGGGTGGTGCAGTCTCCACAGCCTTTGAAAGTTCTGCACTAGATAATATGGAAAACAGGTTGGAATGAATAGTTGATATTTAGCTTTTTACTTTTGCATGTTCACACACAAACACAGGAACACAACAAGCGCATAAATGCACGTGTGCACACATATGTGTTGGTTGTAGTGCTGGGAGAAGAGAACTAGGAGATGCATTTAGTATAAAATATGAGTGAGATGCTGTGAAGGTTATGCAGCTGTATACACATACAGCTGGCTAGCATGGAGCAGACAAAATTGTTGTTGTTGTTGTTGTTGTTGTTGTTGTTGTAATAGCAGCAGCAGTTGTAGAGTGAGGAACAACCTGGTTGAACAGAGTTATTGAGTGAAGGTTTCTTTTCAGAAACACTTTCAACAGTACATCAAATAACGTACAAATACTGTAAGGTCAGTGGTTTAAAGTAGTTAGTTTAGCATTTCTTGATTCCTGGAAGTGAGGAGACATCAGACGATTGCATCTCACATATTGTGTGTACATATGGGTGCAGGCATCGATGTTTGCCAAGAAGCTTGCTTCCCGACCATGTGGTGCCACTGTGTGACACCCTGGGCAAGTGTTTTCTACTACAGCCCCAGGCCAACCAAAGTCTTGTGAGTGGATTTGGTAAACAGAAACTGAAAGAAGTCTGTCATATATATATATGTGTGTGTGTGTCTTTGTCTTCCACCACCATTTGAGTACTGGTGTTGGTATGTTTACCAACTTAGCAGTTCAGCAAAAGATACAGGTAGAATAAGTACAGGGGTTGATTCATTCAACTTAAAAATTCTTGAAGTCAGTGCTCCAGCATGGCTGCAGTTAAATGACTGAAACAAAAGAATATATATATATATATATATATATATATATACACACATATATACACACACACACACACACACACACACATATATATATACATACATACATATGTGTATGCATATATATATATATATACATGTGTATTATGTATATATGTGAACAAGTAAGAATGGCAGATACATCTAGTAAAGAGAACAACAAAAAAATTCTCAAATGTGTGCATGTATGCGCACGTGTATGCACGCGCACAGAAATGTATGCATGAACACACATATCAATACAGATGTTTCTGTACTGATATTTGTCGAGTGGTGTCATGCGAGCAAATACACATTTGCATGCTTGAGCATGTAGATGTGTGCATATGAAAACAACAGTTGCTTCGTTTAGTAAAGCGACACTGTGTCTATGAACTTCCTAGTGCCCTGGAGGCATCTACTATTACACCAGCGATGAGAAATCTCGTAAAACCTCGAGTAATAAGGCTGTGACAGAGCTTTTTTTTTTTTGTATTTTTATATTTTTTCGAGCTTTTTTTTTAATCTTTTTCCTTAGTTGGTTTAATAAAATAGATATTAAAAAAAAAGAACCGCGAAATACATAAGTTTTTGCACAGAAGTAATTTTGAATAGGTTGTGTGTGCGAGAGTGTGAATATATATACAAGTTCTTTTGTTTAAATACTGAAATTTGCTATTTGTGTGTGTGTGTGTGTGTGTGTGTGTGTGTGTGTAACTCTGTGCTTGGCTGGATCTATCTTGTTCATGCTTTCTCAGGTTTTCCTTTAGCAGATTTTAAGTATCATGTCTTCTCCCCCACCCCACCAACCCAAGCTGCCTATGTAATCCGTTCATGGCTTATTAGATGTTTTTTTTTTGTTTTTTTGGGGGGGGCTTTTTTTTTGTTTTGGTTTGTTTTATTTTGTCTTGTCATTTTGCTTTGCTGTTTTCCTTTGAGTTTTTTTTTTTTTTTTCACTTATTATTTTGTTGTGAAATTAGTTCAGCTCCTGAGTGTATGTAGTATGATGTGGGTCTGTGATTACATGTGTGAATTCAAAACAAGTTGTATTCAGCATTTTCTTTTATAAAAATAACGATACAAAAGACATTATGGTGAGTGGATGTGGTGGTGGTGGTGGTGGTGGTGGTAACTGGCATAATAATAATGTTTTCAAATTTTGCCACAAGGGCAGCACTTTTGGGGTGGCGGGGTATGGCAACTCGATTGCATTGATCCTGGTGTTCAACTGGTACTTATATTATCAACCCCGAAAGGATCAGCACTTTTGGGGTGGCGGGGTATGGTAACTCGATTGCATTGATCCTGGTGTTCAACTGGTACTTATATTATCAACCCCGAAAGGATTAAAGGCAAAGTCGACCTTGGTGGAATTTGAACTCAGAACATAAAGACAGACGAAATGCTGCTAAGCATTTTGCCCAGCGTGCTAACGATTCTGCCAGCCTGCTGTTTTAACTGGAATACTAATAATAATAATAATAATAATAATAATCCTTTCTACTGGAAGCACATGGCCTCAAATTTGGGAGAAGGGATTAAGTCGATTACATCGACCCCAGTGCGTAACTGGTACTTATTTAATCGACTCGAAAAGGATTAAAGGCAAAGTCGACCTCGGCATTTTGTCTGATGCAATAACGATTCGTCCAACTCGCTACTTTCAGTAATAATAATAATAATAATAATAACAACAATAATAATACTAATAATAATGGCTTCAGATTTTTGGTAGGAGGGGGTAAGTCAATTACATCGACCCCAGTGTTCAACCGGTACTTATTTTATCGACTCCTGAAAGGATGAAAGGTAAAGTTGACCTCAGCTCTATTTGAACTCAGAACATAAAGAAGAACAAAACCTGCTAAGCGTTTTTGTCTGGCATGCTAACAATTCTGCCAGCTTGCTGCCGTAGTAGTAGTAGTAGTAGTAGTAGTAGTAGTAGTAGTAGTAGTGGTAGTGGTGGTGGTGGTGGTGGTGGTAGTGGTTGTAGTGGTTGTAGTGGTAGTAGTAGTGGTAGTGGTAGTGGTAGTGGTAGTTGTTGTAGTTATTGTTGTTTCTGACATAGGCACATAGCCAACGATTTGAGTTGGGGTGGAACACGTGGTTGTACTGACCCTACGTATTTGACCCTTAGTTTTATTTTTTATTGATCCAGGAGGAAACAAAAACAATGTAAGTCGAGGCAAGATTTCGAACATGAAGTAGATACCGAAAGATGCTTTTTTGTTCAGTGCTTTACCATGATAACATTAATAATAGCTGTAGCAATAAATATAATGATCGAGATACCTGTGGATGAACGTAAATTAATGATGATTGTGATTGTGATTGCGATTATAATCATGTTGATCATTATGGTGATGAGAGCAGTTACAGTGGTCGTTTCGTTGCTCATAATTGAAAGTACCATTGCAATGTGTGTCATGAAATCTTTAGCACTGCATCTAAAGGGATTTTGTATCACATAACATCCCCTTTCTCTCTTCTCTCCTTCTCCTTCTCTCCTCCTCCTTCCCCCCTATTTACACCAAAAGCTCCGTTCTATTTTTGGTGATATCAGAAACTCTTCACGCATTTCAGCTATGTTACTAAAGAAATCTTCGCTCACAGAAAAGAAAGATGTCTAGCACAAAAACAACTAAGCTGTCATTTCACAAACATTTATGTTATGTTCTTGTATATCTTTCATCTTTTTCTTTCCCTCTCCATCTATCTGTGTGTGTATATATATATATATATATATATATATATATATATATGCATACATAAGTGTATGTATTATATATATATATATATATATATATATATATATATATATATATATATATATGCATACATAAGTGTATGTATTATATATATATGTATATATATATGTATATATATATATATATATATATATATATATATATATACATATACTCATACATACGTGTGTGTGCATATATGTATACATACATATACTCACACATACATACATGTGTGTGTGTGTGTATATATATATATATATATATATATATATATATATATATATATACACACACACACACACCTACATACTACATGCATGCACTCACATATATATATATATATATATATATATATATATATATATATATATACACTTGTTGTTTCAGTTGCTCTGTGGCCATGCTGGGGCAGCACCTTGGTGGGTTTTAGTCATCTGTATCAATTTCAGTACTTATTTTAACCATTAATATTTATTGCACTGCTAAGTTAAGGATGATAGACAGTTGCTGTATGTTTGTCTTTCTGTTGGTGTCAGATCTAAGCAGGCAAAGCAGCATACATACAAACACACACACACACACACACACACTCTCTTACATGTATGTAGACCACCTCCCAACCACATGCCTCTGGTTCAATCCTCCACAGAACACCTTCGGCAAGTGGGCCAACCAAAACCTTGGGAGTAGATTTGGTAGATGGAAACTGAACGAAGCTCATCATGTATACTGGAGTTGGCTGTCTCTTTGCGTTGACCTTGTGCTATACCTGCAAACGAGCATGACTGCATTACAAGCTATGTCATTCATTTCTAATCTTTCTGGGGAGACCTGTTCAGTTATGGGGGGGGGGCAAAAATTAGCTTGCTCGGAAACAGGTGAGTGTTAGCAACAAGAACGGCATCCAGCTGTAGAAAATCTACCTCAATACTATCCAATCCGTGATGACATTGAAAAGTACACATTAAAATGCTCATTAAAAGGATGGTGATATATAAGTATATATATATATATATATATATATACATATATATATATATAAACACACACACATGGATACATTCACATATATTTATATAATCTATTTTTCTATCAACTTTCTGTATCTTATCTGCCTTTGTCTTTATCATATCTATCCTTTGTTTCTTTCTTTCTTTCTTCTCGTTTTTAGTTTTCTTTTCTCTCCATCTTTATCTGTTCATATCTTTTCTATCTCTTCTCCTCCCCCAATTTTTATTTATTATTTTGTTGTTGTCTTTGTTCAGTTCCTCTATTCTCTTCTTCTCAAGATATTGTTTTAGTTTATGATATTTTGCAAAACTGTGTAAGCCTGTCAAGAGTTGTGTAGCAAACTGCAGTCTTCAGAGAGCACTCCTATATTTTCAGGAATATTTTCTGCCAGTTTCACTAAGATAGCTTCAATTTCTCCCCTCCTCATCATTCACCCCCAGTACACAGGAGCTGTTGCCTTGTTTGTATGTGCATGCCAGTGTTTCTCAACCTTTTTTACCCTTACATAACCCTTAAAATAAATGACATGTTTCAAGGAACCCCACCGCAAAAAGAAATTATCTACCATATCTTTCTCATCGTAGTTCACGTGGTAAATAACGTGTGTGTATATATATATATATATATATATATATATGGTTGTTATATTTGTTTTTGATAACATAATAGGTTAGATAGGATGATGTCTATATTACAAGATTACAATAATTAATAATATGTTTTGTATGTATAGTAATATTACAATCATGAAATTAGCATTAGCTTATCTCACATCTTTCTCACGGAACCCCTAGGAACCTTTTGGAGAACCTGGGGTTCCAGGGAACCCTGGGTGAGAAACGTTGGTGTATGCTTTCTAAAACCCTGAGGCATAAACCAAACTGACTGCTTCTGTAAAGGACTTTGTCGACCTTTTTCGACCATAAATGGTTGCACAATCATCTTTACTAGTTTTGTTACCATTTGGTTCACGCTCATCTGTTACATTATACCTTCTTTTAGAATTTCTGTAATTTTGCATGGTCCAAGAGAGAATACAGGAGAGAGAGAAAAATGGTACAGGCATGGCTGTGTGATTAAGAAGCTCACTTTGTAACACATGGCTTCAGGTTCAGTCCCACTATGCAGCACCTTGGGCAAGTGTTTTCTACTATAGCCCCAGGCTGACCAATATCTTGTGAGCGAATTTGATAAATGGAAACTGTGAGGAAGCCCATCATATATATGTGTCTATATATATTTTTGTTTGTGTTCCCCACTCCAGCATGTTTGATTGACAATTGGTGTTGGTTTGTTTACATCTCTGTAACATAGCATTTTCACAAAAAAAGGACCAACAGAAAAAGTACCAGACTTAAAAATAAGTACTGGAGTCTATTCTTTTGACTTAAACTCTTCAAGGTGGTGCCCCAGAATGGCCACAGTCCAAGGACTGAAACAAGTACAGAAAACAAAAAAAGGAAAACAGGAAGTGATTTTTCTGGGTTGAAGATTATGGTAGGTTGCAGCAATATTTTATATACAGAACCAGATTTTTGATGGTGTAGCCTGATTTTTAAAAAAATCTTATTTGTTTTTTGCTCTTTTTTTTTTTTTTTTATATTCCATTTACTTGACGACTCTAACAAAATGTATGTCCATTCATCCTACCAGATGTCCCATCTTTCCTATCACTTCTCAAACTTACATACCCCCACCATCGATTACGGCTGGGGTCACGCTGACCTGCTGCATTCCAGTCTCTGTTCTACCGTTTTTACCATTTGTTGTTGCTGAACTGGAATACTCCAGGAGTTTAATGTTGCCGTCGCCAAAGTGTAGATTATATGCAGTAATGCTGGTGGTGGTGTTGTTGTTTTTGTGTGCATAAGCATGAAATGAGCAAAGAGGGCAGCATTAATCTCAAATATTCGTGGCATGGTTTTAATTTCACTTATCTAAATTTGTCTCGGCTGACATTAAAAACGAACAAATAATTCCACAGATTCAGTGATTCAAAGCCTATAGCTTCAGGTTTGGTCCATAGGGGGCTTAGCGATGTCACTTCTCTCTCTACATCACCATCATCATCATCATCATCATCAACAGCAACAGCAGCAGCAACAGTTCAGCTTACTAGTTGATTATATATAAATATATATATATATATGTGTGTACATGTATTTGTATGTGCTTGCATGTATATATATATATATATATATATATATATATATACATATATATATAGATATATATATATTAATGTATATGTTATAAATTTATGTGTGACTGTGAGCACATATATAATGATAAATGTATATTCATAGTTATGAAAATGTATGTATACATTATCATCGTATATAGCTGTCAGTTCTAAATAAGATCAATTTATCTCTCTGCCTTTCTCTCTCTCTCTCTCTCTCTTTCTCACCCCCTCTTTCTCTCATCCACCACTACCACCACCAACAACAACAACAACTGCCAACCACCCTCCTTCATCCATTTTCTGTTCCTCTCGTTTCTCTATCCAGTAGCCAATATATCAGGCTTGTCTCAATTCTCACAAGTATATGGAAAGCCAATACGTCTACTTTCAGATTTTCTGAAGGTTAATATTCTCATCCATCACGTGGCCCTCCAGCAGCTTGTATATCACTCTCATCTCATTTTGCTGTGGAACTTCCTTTCACAGATGTCACTGGTATTTGCTGGTGACAAAAATTATGGCTACTTGGCAATGGTCATTTTTCGATTCAGATTTTCTTTTTACCTTCAGTTTGTGACAGTATCCCCTCCTCCTTTGCGGAGGGAATTATTTAATCAATATTTGATTTAATAAGCTGTCAAGAGATTAATTTAACACCTATAGTTTAATTAGCCAACTTTCACCATGGCTTGATTGTAAAATTAATTCTTCTGTGACTGTACTTGTAATGAAATACTGTCTTATACATTTCATTCCATTTTGAAAATTATCAAGAATTTGGAGATATTTAGCAGAAGTGTTCCTATGGCCATTAAGACTGCTGGTCTTCCATTTCAACCTTGCCCAGACTTGTGCCTCAGAGAATAACTTTCTAGATGCAATCCCATTGTCATTCATGACCGAAGGGGTTCTAATGCTTGATATAATAACCTGAATACTAAAGGGTTAAGAACATAGAAAAAGGGCCTTATATTGAATTATGGTTTGCTCTTTACCACTTGGTCCCAGTTCAGTTCCACTTCACAGTATCCTTATTTAAGTATCTGCTAGTATACCCCTCCTTCCTTTTTTTTCAAGTAAAAGGGTGTAATTTGAGGAAGGTTTTTCCCAGCAGCTATTTCTAGCAAGTTGAACAACCATGTAGAGGTCTGCTGCTCTACTCTGGCTGAATTATCATTAGAAAGGATGATCCAACTGTCAGAGAGGCATTATGACAACAAATGGCATCTGATCCAAGCAGTCATTGAAGGATTAACTTGAAACAGCAAAAACAAGCTGTAGGGAATAAATTAGTCGTAAAATAATTTGATTGGAGATCAAAGAAAAGGATTGGTTAACTGGCAACATGTTTGATGGCTTGCAATTCCTGAATTTGTAATCTTCTGAGGATGACTTAACTTTTCATCGTTGCAGAGTTGATTAGAATAATTAACGCCCTTTTATGTATTGCTGGAGTATGAAGTCAAAATGTAGAACTTGTGACACTGTCACTTTGGTCAGCCTAATCATTTTACTGTTAGACACAGGCGTGGCTGTGTGGTTAAGAACGCCTCCTAATGATGTGGTCTTGGGTTCAGTCTCACTGTGTAATACTTCAGGCAAGCGTCTTCTACTACCAGACCAAAGCCTTGTGAATTGAATTTGTGTGATGGAAAGGGAAAGAAGTGCATCACATATATATATATATATATATATATATATATATATATATGTTTGTGGTGTGTGTGTTTGTGTCTTGACAGTGCATGGTAGCTGTAAACAAGTGTCCCCATCATACAAGTGGTGTCATTTGTTTCTAATCTTCCTTAAAAACATATTTGATCAGGAGGAAATGTTATCTCATTTGGAAAACAAATGAGGGTTTGCAAAAGGAAGGGCATCTGGCCATAAAATGCTTGTGCCAAGGAATTCGGTCATATCCATGCAAGTATGACATGACCTGAACTGACCTGGGCCATAGACTGGCCAAAATCTTTGTTTGAAGCACATTTAGTAAATATTTTAGTAAACATTCCACAGTATCAGATTTATACCTTACAATTCTAAGATCAAGACTTGGCAAAGTTGATGAAGGCTTTTAACACACTGGGATCAATAAAGTAATTAATCAATAAAAGCATGGTTCCAGAAATTTAAAGTGATTGATTCGGCCCTTTTTTTTTTTTTCAACATAACCCGATGTCCTTTGATACAGTGTTTTTGCAGCAGTTTGTCTTGTGGAACCCATGACTGTCTTGTAGATCCCACTTCACAAGTGTCTGGGGTTAGAGTGGGAGTTCCACTCTTGTATAAAAGAAATATCTCCCTTGATATTAAAGCCATGCTGAATGATTCATAATTATTGATTTTCTTTGGCTGATAAATTCTGTCCGACTTTCGGAAACAGCCTTGAGTGTCTTTTATCAAGAGAGTTCTCTTGGATTGTAATATTCTTTTGTGGATTGCTATAACTAAGCTGTCCTTCTCTCCCATGAGGCCTATTTACAGTTTGATGGAGTTAAGTGTCCTGGCCATTAAAAGTGTGCAGTACCAGCAATATCTGATGAAGATCTGTATTTGGCCCAAATATTCTGCATGTTTTCTGTTAAAACTGGCCAGATCTAGCACCTTGCGCCTACCCTACAATGTCGTTCTAAAAAATAAGTAATCACATCATTGAAATCACAGAGCTGCCAGATAATACATGAATTAATTCAAAGTAATGCTAACAGATAAGCATTACATCTGATAGAGTAATCTGACTATTATTTTTAGCAGATTGAATGATGTCAGTAAAGTCCCATCATTGAATCGGTACATGTAAAGCTATTCAGAAAGATAATGGCAATAATCATAACAATGCTGATTTTCAGGAAAAATCCAGCAAATTTAAAAAATAATTTCTAGATTAATTATACCCCACCCCCTGTTCCTTTGCAATAAAGTGCACTTGCTCTAACTTTCTGATAGTCTCCAAACAACGCAACACTTACCAACCTATGATGATACTTAAGTGGGTTTTTACACACACACACACACACACACACACACACACACACACACACACACACACACACATATATATACATGCTGTATCACCATTGAATGGTGTAAACAGTCCACTGAGTTTGCCGTCGGTTTTCAAGAAATTAGAATTTATATATTCTATTACATAAAACTATAGGAATCTACTGGAAAACCAGGAAGCCACCAATGAGATGCGAGTTGAAAAAGAATGTTTTTTTCTTTCTTGTTCTTTTTCTTCTTTTTATATCTGAATAATGTACTTGCATATATTATTTGTGCAAATGCAGTTTCTAAGTATGACTATCGCGTGTGTATGTGTGTGCATTGAAAAACTAGTAGTTTCTTATATCGTATGTGTGTGTGTGTGTGTATACATACATATATATATATATGTGTGTGTGTGTATATATGTACATACACATGTATATATATATATGTACATATATATATATACATATGTATGTGTATATATGTACATATATATATATATATATATATATATATATATATATGTGTATGCATTTAAATTTACAAATCAGAAAGAAAAGTATTCAACACTTGTAATGCTTTATTCATTTATTCTCTGCAGAAACTTCCGTTTCATTTTCGATGTTTTTTACTACATCGTCATCATCACCGTCATCATCATCATTTAAAATACATTCTCCATACTGGCGTGGGTTGGACAGTTTGGCAGGATCCAGCAAACGGCGGGATTGCAGTCAAGCTTCAGTGTGAGCTTTGACATGGTTCCTACAGCTGGATGCCCTTTCCTGACACCAATCACTTTATAGCGTGTCTGTACTGCTCTCCTGCTTTTTTTGTTTCAGTCATTTGACTGTAGCCATGCTGGAGCTCCGCCTTTAGTTGAACAGATCAACCCCAGAACTTTTTCGTTGTAAGTCTAGTACTTATCCTATCGGTCTCTTGTACCGAACCACTAAGATATGGGAATGTAAGCACACCAGCATTGGTTGTCGAGTGATGGTGTTGGGGACAAACACAGACACACAAATATATATATATATATATATATATATATATGATGGGCTTCTTACAGTTTCCATCTACCAAATCCACTCATAAGGCTTTGGTCAGTCTGAGGCTTTGGTAGAAGACATGTGCCCAAGGTGCCATGCAGCGACCAAACCCGGAACCAAGTGATTGGTAAGCAAGCTCCTTACCACACAGCCACTCCTGCACCTAGTTTTTTTTTTTTTTTTTTTTTCTTTTTATGGTGGGTACTGTAAGCGCTAGTGAGGTTACTTAAGAAACTTGCTGGGCAAGAAAAATCTTCTTTAAGTCGTTGAGAGTATTTGCAACAACAGGGAGGTAGCTTTGTACCAGGTGTTGAAAGGCTAAAGTATGATGGAGACTAAAGTATGTGTACACATACATAAACCCATATCATTGTACAAAGACACACACATGCATACATGTACATATATACACATACATATATGTATCTGTGTTTACATAACAGATTTTACTGAGTAACCTCAATCTGCTCGTTTAGTTTTAAATTTAAAGTATTAGAGATGTGTTGCTATTTTAAATCAGTAAGTCGTTTAAAAAATTAATTTAAACTGGTTGTTTCTTTTCATTCATATTAATTTTACTTCAATGTTGCGTCTGTTTAGATTTTTATTTTTCCTAAATTTGAAAGACATTTTGTTTTTTATTGTTCTTTGTTTTCCTGTTAAAAGTAAAACGTCTTATCTCCATAAGCCTCTTCTAACATATTTATTTATTCAGTTAGTTATTTAGTTATTTGCTTCTTCAATGTTTTTTCTCAAAAATGCTGGGTTTGGATATTTAATCTGCTAATTTGAATTATTATTTGTGTACAGCAGCAGTGGTGGTGGTGGTGGTGACGCCGGCACAGCAAGCAGTGTTGATTGGTGGTAGTGGCAATGATCGTGTTAATAATGGCGTTCATGCCAGTAGTGGTGGTCATATTAATAATAGTGGCGCTGGTCGTCATTATATCAATAGTATTGGTAACAGTGGTGAGGGTTGCATGAATGGTGTTGGCATTGGCGCTGGTGCTGGTTAGCAGTTGTGTTGATGGTATTAATACTGGCAGTAGTAGTAAGGCAACAAGATGGCAGATTCGTTATCATGCCGAGCAAAATGCTTAGCTGCATCTCGTCTGTCTTTACATTCCGAGTTCAAATTCCGCTGAGGCCGACTTTGTCTTTCATCATTTCGGGAGCAATGAAATAATAAGTATCAGTTATGTCCTGGCTCAGCGTATTAACGATTCTGTCAGCTCGCCCACCTTCTAATATTTAGTAATAACAATAGTACTAATAGCTGTTGTTGTAATTATTGTGCTTTACTGCTAACAATTTAGAAAACTAAAAGCTAAAAAGAAACAAATCTGTTATCCCCTCCTCCACCACCCAGCCCCCCCCCCCAAAAAAAAATTGTAGCAGTGGTAATTGTTTCCTTTGATTTAATTGGATTTTTGTTGGGTTTTTTTTTGTTTTTTTTTTAAATGTGAATGTTATGCTTTGCTTTTATGGTAGGAGCAGGGCTCAAAAAAAGGGATTGTTAGTTAATCTAATATTGCCCTTCCTAGAATTATAGCAGTAATTATGAGATTGATTCAGTAGATTATATACTCGTTATCTGTTGACAAAATAGTTCATTATTTATTACTTTAGAGTACATAGTGCTCCATGATGGAAAAGAGACAATAAATGAATAGGAAAACACTCATTCCATTAATTTTTTACAGAATGTTATTATTCTCCATCAGTAAGAAACGTCTCACTTCATAAAATGCATAATTAATATACATAAGGTTACGACATGCTGATGATTTCTAAAAGGAATGAAATAGTACTATATATGATTATCACTGACTAAAAATATTTGGAACTTCATAAGTTGGCAACAAAACAAAAGTGTAATTCTATGCATCTTTTTCTTTATTCCTTAATTTCAAATTCAAACTTACTTCAAATCCTACCAAATGTTATGAAGAAATGATTATCTCCCTTGTGTTAAATGTCTGCTAGAGGACACCACATGTTTAATCATCCATTTTACTTTATATATCTGTAAAGAAATCACTTCTATCCAAACTGATAGGAATACCAGACTTTAAACTGAAGGGTTTGTGATTCATCTCCTGCTGCTGTTACTATTGTATGTCTGATATCTTTGACACTTATCTCCACATGGCTAAGTCCACTGAGCTTTAACCCAATTGTTGCCATAGTCAAGAATTTGAAGGGCTTTAGTAAAATAATTAACTCTTTCATTATTAAGCTGATAATTAGAACTTATCCTGGACAAGATATTAAACTGTAACTGGTGATGAAGCTTCAGTGTAAGAATTCAGGAGTTTGAGTGAGTAGGGAGTTAAACAGACAGAAGGCAATGAAAAGCCACTACTGTATCTATCCCAAGAAAAGTCGTAAATCCTGAGACTTTGGCATTGAGGTCCATGATCGCCAATGCCTGTTGTCATGGCATGGATGAGATATTAGAATATAACTTTGTATGTTCTTACATAAAATTATATTAGGGAGTTTTAATTTCAATATGAACGCATTAAAACTTGGTCACTTTGTATCACATACCTAAGGACAGCCACCGGTAGGCTGGTCTCAAAAAGATTAAGTTGTTTTATCTCAGTTTAGCCACCATTGAGCAGATCTATGAATGAAGGCTTTCCAGTTATAATCACCTCATACTTTCCTTGATCCTTGTGTATCTAGGACTAGATTATTCAGTGTGCCCTTCTTTTTTCGTATCAGTTTGTGTGATTCATGAGAAAATTAGCTACTATTTCCAGCAGGGCAGGTAATAACCACAAAGCTGTTTCATCATTGTTTGCTAATCTATAATTAAAGTATTTCCAGTTATAATCATCTCATCCTTCTCTCCTGCATTGTGTATCTAGGACTGCATTAATCAATGTATCTCTCCCTGCTCAAGACATTACGCTGCGTGATTTGAGAGAAATTTGGTTGCTATTTCTAGCAGGACAAGTAATAACCACATTGCTGTTTTCTCATTGTTTGCCCAGCTTTAAGTAAATTCCTTGAATGTCTTAATACAATGTTGTACGCAGCAATAACATTAGAATTGATGGTTATTTGGTTGACTTGAGATGCTGGGTGCAATTTCAGTCCAATCATTGCAGAGATTTTATTTTTCATTTGCTTAATTCAACAGAAATGGGAAATAAACACTGGTCTGTTGTGGATCCTTGGGATTTCATTGGAAGATTAACTTCTCAACTAAAGAGTGAAATGTCAGATAACCAAATTATATGAGGAGAAAATTTTACAGGAAATACTTGGGTTAAAAACCTTAAAATCTTAATAGATTCTTTGTAAGCTTTGGAAAATTAAGTCCTAAGTTAATATTAACAGTGGCGGCACCAAAGATTTACAGGATCGTTGATGCTGGTGTTTAAGTGATAAACTAACATTGAGCTCCAAGTGTTGGTTGTAGCGGTGATGGTGGTGCAATGACAGTTGTAGTGGTGGTGGTGATGGTGTTGTAGTATTAGCAGCAGGGACAGTGATGACGGAGATGGTGTTGATGGCGGTTATGGTGCAGATAGGGATGAAGGTGGTGGTGTTGGTAGCGGTTTTGGTGGTGGTGGTGGAGATAGAGATGTTGGGTTAGGTTGTGACAGTGATGGGGATGGTGTTGGCGGTAGTGTTGGTGGTGGTGAAGATGGTTGCGATGATGTTGGTAGTGGTAGTGGTGGTGGGGAGAGTGGTAGTGGTGGCAGCAATGCTGTGTAACGGCAATGGTCATCCTTGTTGCTTTAGCCTTGGTGGTGGTAGTGGTGGTGGCTTGTACTCTGCTAGCCTTCATCTGTGCAACAGATTGAATTAATAATAATAATAATAATAATAATCATCATCATCATCGCCATCATCATTGGAATGGTCAAATCTGATGTGTGGTTGCGTGAAGGAGGAGGCGTCGGCTGGGATTGTTTAGCATCATCAGTGGTTGGCGAGAATAGCAAACGGGTAATGAATAGTAGTCATGATAATATATAACGGCTTGTGATAACAGCGAATTCTACTACACTAGAATCTGTTGTCATATCAACAACAACTGCAGCAGCAGCACGGTAACAACGACAACAACGACAACAGGCAGAGCAATAACAACAGTTGCAGTTGGACTGTAATTTAAATAGCAGCTTGTTGATGAGTTTGTCATTTACAGCAGAAGAGACTGAAAGCAGTACGATGTGTGTGCACGTGTATGCATGCGTGTGTGTGTGTGCATGTGTGCATGTGTGTTTGTGTGTGTGTGTGTGTGTGTGTGTGTGTGGCTGCTTGTTAAATCTTGCTAATAGCTATTTCAATGTTGATAGCTGCAGCCGTAGCATTAATAGCAGCAGTCAGTGCACTTCTCTCCTCCTCCTCCTCCTCCTTCCCTGCTATCGACAATCCTGAAACCAACCATTTTTCTGAGCAATTTCACCACTGTGCGGAAATGCTTGTTGCAACAACACCAACCAATGAGTCTTTCTCACTCTCTCCCTGTCTCTCTCTCTCTCTCTCTCTCTCTCTCTCTCTCTCTCTCTCTCTCTCTCTCGCGCTTTCCCCCACCACCGTCTCTGGTTCCAAGCACCATGCCGCCACCTTACCTCGCCTCTCTCCTCACCTCAAAAGGTGCCTGAATTCTCATGCTTGTCTTGTATATAACATAACAAAAGCTTTTCCGCCATCTCACTTCTGCTTTCATATGTGTGTGTATGTCTGTACATATGTATATATACATACACACACACATCTGCATATATACGTGCATATGCATATATATATATATAGTGATACATATAAGCATGAATATTTATATATACATATATGGCTGCGTGTGTGTGTGTATATGTGTGTGTGTATATATATATATATATATATATATAAGGCGCAGGCATGGCTGTGTGGTAAGAAGCTTGCTTCCCAGCAACATGGTTCTGGGCGGGTTCAGTCCCACTGCGTGGCACCTTGGGCAAGTGTCTTCTACTATAGCCTTGAGCCGACCAAAGCCTTGTGAGTGGATTTGGTAGACAGAAACTGAAAGAAGCCTGTCGTATATGTATATGTTTGTGTGTCCGTGTTTGTCCCCCCACCATCACTTGACAACCAATGTTGGTGTGTTTATGTCCCCGTAACTTAGTGGTTTGGGAAAAGAGACTGATAGAATAAGTACGAGGATTACAAAGAATATATATATATATATATTTTATTTAATAATAATTTGACATAGTTCGTAGGCTCATTGAATGAACGTATCTCTTCAAACATCTAGAGCTGTCTTTTAAGATGCCTGATGAGGTCGGTGCATTCTACGAACCTATGAAACTTGAAGTGTCATGGAACCAATTCAAATTGTTATTAAATAATATTTGCCACTCTTACGAAATATGCTGAGTGGCGTGCCATTTTCTGTCATTTGTCAACATGACTGTATGGTAAAAAATGTTGCTTCCCGACCACAAGGTTCTCGGTTCAGTCCCACTGCATGACACCTTGAGCAAGTGTCTTCTGCTGTAGCTCCTGACCGACCAAAATTTTGTGAGTAGATGTGGTAGTCGGAAACCGAAAGGAGCCCATCGTATGTGTGTGTGTGTGTGTGTATGGGTGGGTGCCTTTATGTCTGTTTGTCCCTCACCATTACTTGACGACCAGTGTCGGTATGTTTACATCCCATAAGCTAGCTGTTCGGCAAAAAGGAAGCAGTAGAATATGTACTGAGGTCGATTTGTTCCAACTAAAATTCTTGAAGGCAGTTCCCTAGCATGGTTGCAGTCTAATGACTGAAACAAGTAAAAGATAAAGACACACACACACACATACACACACACATACATGTGTCCCAAAAATCGGAAGCGAGATTCAATAGAAAAAGATGATGCCTTGCTTTTCTTTCACTTATGACTTTCTGTACATACATTTACTCCATTTACTATTTTTTCATACTAAATAGAAAATTAAAAGACATGCTGAGATTTTTTGCTTTTTATCTTCTTTGCAAATAAACATTTTCTTTTCCTTCTAGTCTGAAAAATTCTAAAGGCCTGAAAGTTATTTATTTTTCTTCTTTACTATTTTATACTTTATAGATTGTGTCTCCTTCTGTCCTATCTATTGTTTTCCTTTCAAAACATGTTGTTTTTTTTTTAAAAGGGTATATAAAACACCTGACTGCTTGTAAACACAACTGCTGAATATTGGTAGATGGTGAGCAGCAATCATCTTCTCTGTGAGACATGACATTTGTTGACTTGGCACAGAACCAATGCCAGGAGTTTAATAATCAAAGTGATAATGATGCTGATGATATTGATAGTGTTGAGATGATTTGCTTGTTTTTGTTTTGGTTTTTGTTTTTTCCTTCTTGTTTAGTTTTGTATCTTTTTTTTTTTTTTTTTTTTTTTTGGTTTTTGCCCTGTATACAGAGGTGATGGAATGGTGTTGTGGTATTTTGGGACCTTTGAAGTTTGTTAGCCTGGGGGAGGTAACACCTCTAGTGGACTAAAAAAGTGATTCCAAACATCTACTGCTTTGCAATCATATCCAGCTCTGGCCAAGCCGTCCAACCCATGCCAGCATGGAAAACAGACATCAAATGATAATGATGATGATAGCCGTAGATACACCACTGATTTTCTGATATCCTTGATTCCAAAACCTTGATGGAATAAACATGTTGCCAGACCACCCATGGGCACATGACAGCAATCCATCTACACACCTCTTACCTAGTAATTCTATCCCACAGCTTACCTTACCGAAACACCACAGTTCCACTTTTATCTTGGACTGATATGTATTGGTGTTGGTGTTTACGTTTCTGACCCCACCCCCACCCCCTGATGCACCCAGTTCTCTTATCTGTAGAAGCCATAGCTAAGGGTAACTTTAAGCTAAACGAGCAGAGGATCTCTCAAAATTTTGGTATGGCCACCTAACGAGTGCAGTGTGTATGATGCAGTAAGCACACGGTACATGCAATGCCACCTGTGATCATGAAGTGAACTAGACAGGCGGCCACAGGAATTTCAATTCCTTCCTCGTATCCAGATTGTAGGAGGTGCCGTACCATCTGTTGCCAGAAAATTGATGGTGCATTTATATACATATATATATATATATATATATATATATATATATGTGGCTGTTAGAAAAGTAATTCTTGTTCATTTTACTAAAATTTATGTATATCTTTTCGTCTGTCAATGAATAAATATGGCAAAATATTTCACTTATGTTTACTTATTGAGTGCGCAATATTATTTTAAGTTATGGAGGTAGAATAGCGGAAATTTGCAAGACATTCCCGCCCCGGCAACAGAGGTCGCCGCAGCAGCAACAGCAATAGTAGTA
Organism: Octopus bimaculoides; assembly: GCF_046866305.1. NCBI lineage: Eukaryota > Metazoa > Mollusca > Cephalopoda > Octopoda > Octopodidae > Octopus > Octopus bimaculoides. The sequence goes on from NC_142947.1 coordinate 11,087,220, forward strand.
GTAGTAGTAGTGGTGGTAGTAGTAGGCGTGCTATTTTAAGGCATTGTTGTTTATCTAGGTGCCTGTGTTAAAAAATAGAATGCCTTTCCATGTTTATTTAAAATAGTGACTGACTGTCTGCCTGTGTGGGTTGATTTTGATGATGATATTCTGTTGAAATTCCAATCAAATCAAATTTAAAATCTCAACAATTGCTTCGTGTTCTTCTAATAAGTGCGCTTTCATATATTAATTCCCTGTGAACAGTTATGGCTAATTGCCCTCTTTTGTTAACTTCTTCGATTTGACAGAAAGAGAGAGAGAGAGAGAAAGAGAGAGAGAGACTGAGAGCAAGAGGGAAAGGATGTCTTTTGAGTCTCCAAATATGTAAAGATTTGATTTCATTGTGCTGGAATTTTTTGTTAAAAAACCGAAGTTTGACGAGTTTGTGACCACATATGAAAATTACTCTTTTTTTGTTTCAGTCATTTGACTGCGGCCATGCCGGAGCACCGCCTTTAGTCGATCAAGTCGACCCCGGGACTTATTCTTTGTAAGCCTAGTATTTATTGTATCGATCTCTTTTTTGCCAAACCGCTAAGTGACGGGGACATAAACACACCAGCATCGGTTGTCAAGCGATGCTAGGGGGACAAACACAGACACACAAACACACATATATATATACATATATACGACGGGCTTCTTTCCGTTTCCGTCTACCAAATCCACTCACAAGGCTTTGGTTAGCCCGAGGCTACAGTAGAAGATACTTGCCCAAGGTGCCATGCAGTGGGACTGAACCCGGAACCATGTGCTTGGTAAGCAAACTACTTACCACACAGCCACTCCTGCGCCTATTCAACAATTTTGAAGTATTTCCTACACCAAACAGTCAGTTTAATATATTTATGTTCTCTCATTGTTTGTTGGTTTTTTGTTCAGTTTTAGGGTTTTTTAAATTTTTTTCTTTATATTTATGATTCTTGTTTTCTTATTTTACATTGATCTTGGTGTTAACCTAAGTTGGTCTTTACTATTCAATTTGTATTTCGCTTATGGGAATCTCGTGTTAATTGTGGTGCAGCTGTCCCTAAGATTGTTGTGGGATGAATGAAGCACATCCTCAGTCCATTCTTACTCCCTTTTAAAAAAAGACAATACGGTGCTCCGCGATGTTTACTGAACAAACACAACTTGTATATATATATATATCGTTGGCTCTGTCGATCCTTCAGTTGATCCTACTCCCTTGTGTACTCCATTAGATCTCTGGCTGGGGTTTATAACTATTTGTTTCATGGGCAGGGAAAGTTGACACAAGCAGCAGGGAGTCAAACTGGATCGATGTGCACGTCTCTCATAGTGGTGAGGAGAAAAAGAAATGGGTTGCCAGCATTTAAACCCTATCATGTCAGTTATACACTAGATATCTTTTACACTTCCTAACTGATTATTCAAATGAGATAATTGCTTGCTTCCCCGTGAAACATCTTTGTGGTTTTCTTTTGTGTCTTTTTCCTTTATCCTTTTTTTTTTGTTTTATTTTTCTTTTACTTGTTTCAGTTGATGGACTGTGGCCTTGCTGGGGCATCACCTTGAAGGGTTTAGTTGAACAAGTTTTTACTTATTTTATTGGTTTCTTTTACCAAAACACCAAGTTACAAGAATGTAAACAAACACCAGTTATGAAGCACTGATGGGGGACAAAACATAGACACACACACACACATATATATATATGCGCAGATACAACTGTGTGGTAAGAAGCTTGTTTTCCAACCACATGGTTCTGGGTTCAGTCCCACTGCGTAGCACCTTGGGCAAGTCTCTTCTACTAAAGCCTCAGGCTGACCAAAGCCTTGTGAATGAATTTGGTAAGCGGAAACTGAAAGAAACCTATCATATATATATATATATATATGTATATATGTATGTATGTTTAAGTGTCTATGTTTGTTCTCCCACTATTGCTTGACAACTGATGTCGGTGTGTTTACATCCCTGTAACTTAGCGGTTCGGCAAAAGGGAGCTGATAGAATACATACTAGGCTTACAAAGAATAAGTCCTGGGATTGATTTGTTCGGCTAAAATCCTTCAAGGCTGTGCTCCAGCATGACCGCAGTCTAATGACTGAAACAAAGTTTCCGGGTAGTGAGACTGAACCCAAGATTGCACATGGCTAGGAAACAAGCTTCTTAACCACTTAACTGCAATTGTTTTTGTTTTTTCCTTTCTTTCTTTTTAATCACAAATATTACAGTGATGTTTCAACAATGATATTTTGTGTTCATAAAACTTTCGATTGAGGTTTTTTATAACAACCTACACGAAGCAATTTAGCTCGGATAGTCCTTTGACACCCACCGACTGAGCCTGCTTCCATTAAATGGTTTTGTTAATCTCCATCGAAATTATGCTCGCTCTCTATGCGGACGGAGTTAACGATGATTACAGGTCTATAACCCTTCCTCCCTCTTAATATACACCTCCCCCCACCCCGCCCCATTAACTATCATTTCTCTTTCGTATACAACTCAAATGAAATGCATCTTCTTAGTTGACAAAAGCGAAAAACAAAAAGAAACAAATGCATTTGCCTATCCATTATTGAATATATACATGAGTGTGTGTCTGTATGTATATATATATGTGTGTGTGTGTGTGTGTGTGTGTATATATGATATGATATATGTGCATAATTGCAAGGAATGTAATATGTAATATTCCATAAATGTGTGTGTTTACACACACACACACGTGTCTGTATGTGTATGTTATATATTTTTATATTACGATAAGGAATGTAATATCTAATAATCTAATATTCCATAGATGTGTGTGTATGTATGTGTGTGTGTATGTGTTTGTGTTTGTGTGTGTGTGTGTATATATATATATATATATATATATATATACATATAAAAGCTTGTTTTCATGCTGTTTGTTCATTCTTATTTTCTCCTTTTCTCCCTGACAGCTGCATGTATATTTTTGCTGAGCAGAATGTATATTTTGTTGACTGCTGGAAAAGGGGGAAGGAAAAAAAAAAAGGCCGGGGTGGGTGGGTGTTGGTAGGGCTTTTATTATTATTATTATTATTATTATTATTATTATTATTATTATTATTATTATTGTACATGAGAAACATTACTTCCCTCCCCCACATACACACACTTTCATTTTGCTCACATTACAGACAATCCAAGCAATCCCTTAATGTTTCATGCCTTTAGGGGGGTTTTCTCCCTTCCTTCTTTCCCCTTGGTCCCCCTCGATCTTACTTACATTTATTTGCATGATAGTCAGTCATCCAATGGCAAAGAGGAAAGCCCCTTCCCTTCGCCGAAGCAGATCGCCTTGTGCTGCAATTTTCTCCATAGCCACCACCACCACCCGCAAACATCCCTTTCCATTTTCTTCATCTTGAGGACTTCTAATCCTCCCTTTCTAATTATAATGGGAGCAGATGGAACCTCTTAAAACCGCAGTAAAAGAACTCCAGTCGTGAGAAGGAAGGCTCTGTATTCAAACCTCTGCATCATTTTATGTACAAAACAACTGACAAAACCTTTCCTTGTGTGTGTGTGTGTGTTTTTAAAACAATGTCGAATGTAGTTTATTTGCTGTTGTTGATGCTGATCGGCTGACTGGCTAGCTGGCTGGCTGGCTGGCTGACTGGCTGGCTGGCTGGTCTGTTTGCCGGCTGACCAGTTGGTCGGTTGGTTGAAATATTATGGAATAGATTAGATGAAACATGGAGCTGTGACAAGCCTTCAAGTTATTGTAAGGATTCTTTTCTCTCTCTTTCTCTTTCTCTCTCTCTCTCTCTCTCTCTTTGAAAATTTTTGCAATACAATGCAATAGTATAAAAGTGCAGTGTGTAATATTGTGTAATACCGTATATAAATAGTGTGGTACTTGGAACGGTGCCCAATATTTTTCTGTGTTTCAAATAGATGTTAGTTTATGCCTCACAGCTGTAACATACTCAAATTTTAAACTGTTAACGTTTGCTTCTACCTATAAAGTGTTTGAGTCCTATTGTCTGGCTCTACATGGACGTAGGAACATTGCCAGACTATTCTTGGTGCTTCCTAACACAACGTTCACCTGCTCCCAGTGTGTGGACTGTGTCATACAGAGAAACACTGTATACAATCCAATCAGAACTTGCCAAAGATCACTATCAGTTTGCCAAGCAATTTCATTTAATTGTAATTAATGATGGACCACTTTTAAGAAATGGTGAAGGTTATTACATAACCTGGAGTTTATCTGTCGCCATCAAGCTTGACTGTATTGGTCAAATCTTAAATCAGCAGACCTGTGTTATATTGTAGGATGCCACTTAGATACAGGTATGGCAGTGTGGTAAAAAGCCTGTTTCCCAACCACATGGTTCCGAGTTCAGTCCCATTGTGTGGCACCTTGGACAAGTGTTTTCTACTATAGCCTCGAACCAACCAAAGCCTTGTGAGTAGATTTGGTAGGTGGAAATTGAAAGAATCCTGTCATACATATTTATATCTATGCTGGTGTGGTTACGTCCTCGTAACTTAAAGGTTCAGCAAAAGAGACCGATAGAATAAGCACTAAGCTTACAAAGAATAAGTCCTTTTAGTCGATCTGTTCGACTAAAAGGAAGTGCTCCAGCATGGCCACAGTCAAATGATAAACAAATAAAATAATATATATATATATATATGTGAGTGACTGTTATATTTTTTTTTAAACTTTTTAATCCAACATTGATAAATCACTAAGCAAATTGCAGATATTATTATATTAATGCTTGCATGAAATTAAATAAATAATTATATTAATTATTTCAGTCTCATGAAATTAATTAATTCTCAGTACTGAAAGCCTCATATGTACTGAATTTAAAGGAAAGCAAATTCAATTATTTACACTTGCCACACTTTGATATCACTGTCAGTGTAGTTCTTTTACATGAAACAATTATGGTTAATTTCCCTGGAAAAATTAAACAGTGTGGATCTAATTTCATCCATCCATTTTCTCCGCCCACTATTCCTGGGGGCTGGTCATTGGGCTAAATTTCTCTGCCGCCTCATCCTTAGGGTTCCATCAGAAATAACCATAATTACACTTTCTGTCTGGGTTTCTGCTTGAGATCGTGGATATTATCCAACCTTGTCATTCTTGGTCTACCCTTAATACTCCTGTCGGTTGGCTCAGCTTGAAGAATTTGTCTTACAATCCTTTCCACATGTCTGTAGAACCAGAGCTGCGACCTCTCAATGTGGAGCAGTGACTGCTCAGCCTGGAGGCACTCCCTGAATATAATTTCCTTAAATTAAACTGGCCATATCCGGCCTCAAATATTCTACCTGTTTCATGTTTAAACCAGCCAAATCCAGCCCCTCACACCTACCTTTCAATGTCATTCTGAAAATGGACAATCCTGTTAAAAGCATCCAGTCCACACTGATTGGCATTTGGAAGAGCATCCAGTTGTAAAAACCATGCCAAAATTGACCTCACCTGTGTTGGTGCCACACAAAAAGCACTTAATTCACTCTGTAAGGTGGTAGTAGGTGTTAGGAAGGGCATCCATCCATAAAGACGATAATAGTAATAATAATAATAATAATCTTTTGTATTATAGGCTCAAAACCTGAAAATTTGGGAGAGGGGACTTGTCAATTACCTTGACCCCAAAATTTTGCTGGTAATTAATTTACTGACCCCGAAAGGATGAAAGGCAAAGTCGACCTTGGTTGAATTTGAACTCTGTTAATAATCTTTATATTAATTTGGCTTGGTAGTAGCAATTTTCAAATGGCTCCAAGATTGACTTTATATTTAAATTTGTTTATTGATCAATATTATATCAAAGGTGGCACCATAAGCTTTATCATGCTCTCTTTACGGAGGTTTGTGATCTGTAAGAAAAATATTTGCCTCACACATACAAAATTGCCTCAAGCCAAAATTTGCCAAAATTTGCCAAACAAAACTAAAAAAAATCATTTCAACCATTTTTAAGTGAATTTTTTTAATTTCCACCTTTGAACTTTTGCTTGTCTGATCTCCTGTAGAAGTAGCCAAGAGCCAGTGTATTTCATATGTCATTTCAGAAAGATCTTAATTTTAATTAATGTTCTAGTTTTATAAAGAAAAATTGAGAAAATATCTCAAAAGAAGCTTGTAATTCTATGAATGACAAAAACGGTATATCCAGCCTAGTGTAAGAATTTTTGCATCGTCACAGTTGTCTTCTTCTTCTCCATCTTCTACAACAACAATAGCAACAAAATAAACCCAAGTGTAAATACAGGCAGGAAACCATTATTGTATTTATCTCCGATTCCAGAATCCTTTTCTGGGAAATCCTGTGACCTAGAGAGAGAGAGAGAAGATACTATTTTGGATGCAAGGCATTTATTCTCTTACCTTGGGTCCAGCTCCAGCTGTAAAACAAAAATTACATTACCCTTCTCTCCACCTCCTTCACTCAAACAAACAAACAAACAAACAAACAAACAAAACTGCAAATCACCTTTTTTCCTTTGTTCTACTTATTTCTTCCTGCATTGATCCCATTCCATGATCTTCTTGAATGTTCTAATGCCACTTGATACAATATTTCAGTAAAACCAACAATCCATATTTATTTTATTTATTTTATTTATTCACTTATTTTTGTGGTTAATCCTCCCCCCTCCAACTACATGTCACGTCTTCTTTCCTCTCCCTTTATATATATCATCTCTCTCTCTCTTGCTTCATCCCCCACATCCCCCCCTCTCTGCCCTTTCGACACTTATTGATTTTTATCTTCTCTTACACTTCACTTTATTCAGTTTCTCTCTCTCTCTCTCTCTCTCTCTGTCTCTCTCTCTCTCTCTCTCTCTTTTTTTTTCTTCTCTATCTTTGTCCCCCGCCCCTTATTTGTGCTTGCTTCTGTGCTTTATTCCAACTTTCCTTGTTGTTAATTTGTTGTATTCAGGCATACTAACAGAACAGAAGGAAAAAGGCCTTTTGTAATAAATGTACTCACTGTATGTATATATATATATATATATATATCTATATATATATATATATACATGTGTGTGTGTGTGTGTGTATATACATATGTGTGTGTGTGTGTGTGTATATGCATGCATATATGTGTATATGTATATGCATGTATATATGTGTACATGTATATGTATGTGTGTGTATATATACATACACACATATGCATATATATATATATATATATATATATATATATATATGCATATGTGTGTATGTATATGTGTCTGTATATATGTGTATATGTATGTATATATATATATATATATATATGTGTGTGTATATATATGTATGTATATGTCTATATATGTGTGTATATGTATGTACATATGTGTGTATATATAAGTATGTATATACATATATATTTATATATACATATATATATATGTATGTATGTGTATGTATATGTTTTATGTAATGTATACCTGCTAATAAATAAAAAAGAAAAGATTGAACACTATAGGAAGGATAGCATTTCTTTTGGCTGTTTTTACATGCAGTTGTGTGTGTGTGTGTGTGTGTGTGTGTGTGTGTGTGTGTGTGTTAGAGAGAGAGAGAGAGAGAGAGAGAGAGAGAGGATGAGAATGTATCTGACTGCATGTGCAGCGTTCAGTGAGGTGTGGGTGAAGAACGATGGATCCACAAGAACTAGTTTTTTCTTCTTTTTTTTTTTGTGTGTGTTGTTTTGATGTTTACTACTCACTTGAAAGCCAGCTGGAAATGACAGCGAGAGAAGAAGTGAGAAAGTTTATTAATAACCTCCTTACATGGCGAAAAAAGAACAGAGAGAGAGAGCAACCTAGATGGAGAGACAGAGGTGGGAATGAAAGGGGAAGCGAGAGAGAGAGAGGGGGGGGAGGAACGAGTGAGAATTACTGAGTTCAAGAGCAACAAACACTTATTTGTCCACCAAGTCATTTTCATTGGTCCTATACACACACACACACACACACACACACACACATATAGGCGCGCGCACATATATATGCATATACATATGTATGTATCCTTCCATATGATTGGTTCTTCCATCCAATTAGAAGCTTTTGAGTCGCGTATGAAATTAACTTTTAAAGGTGTGAGCATGAGTAAACTTGAGTTTATGTTTTCACTCCATTTAGTCTAAATTACATGGAAGTCTTTCATCTCACCTCGGTTTTTCTCTCATTTTCTTTCTTTCTCTTTTTTTTTTTTTTTTTTGTTTTTCTCCCCAACATTTAAACTGAAACTGTGAAATTCAAAAACAACTCAGCTACACCGACCACCACCACCACCACCACCACCTCTTCCCTGCCAATTATATCTATCATGTTCTCTCTGTCTGTCTCTCTCTGTCTCTTTGTCTGTCTGTCTCTTCGGGAGATACATTATCAGTCAATCATCCTATGGAACATTAATTATATCAAACCAATGCTTTTTATTTTACAAGTTTCTTTACCTTATGTTTCTTGAGTTTCTTATCAAGAAATATCATGTTTACTTTATTATCGCTGTGTCAGTCTGGTCCATTATTAATGGTGTCAAGTGGTTTTAATATATACACATGTATGTATATATATATATATATACAAAGCAAGCTTGCAACATCGTTTATTATCTTCTCTGTGTGTGTGGTGCGTTTCTGTGAGGCCTTGTGTTAGGGTGTTGGGCTCATGACTGAGGTTAAAGGTTTGATTCGTGGAGCAGGTCACACATTGAGTCTGTGCACGGTGCACATCATTTTATGGTCCTTCGGTTCACTCGGCTGAAAACGAGCAGCAGTAGCAGCAGTGGGAGCTGTCGCGATTAACCCTGCGACGGTTTGCCGTCTCATCCAAGGAAGCACTCATGTTCACAGAAACACTTGAGAAGCCAGGATAAGCTCTGGCCTAAATGATTGCTAGGTCTGGTTGAGATGGAGATAGATAGATAGATAGACAGACAGACAAACAGAGAGGCAGACAGACAAACAGAGAGGCAGACAGATAACTGGTAGAAAGCAGAATGAACAACATCTTTCGTTTAAAATCACTACAATTGTTTCGACACATATTTACATCTGTAGTATATTACAGAAATGTTGTGTAATCATTGTCGTACATCCAAGATGTAAAATGTGCCTCCTCAAGTGGTCATTTTTCTATAAGTCCTTCATTAGATCCTCTCTTCATTTCACTTAATGTGAGAGAATAGATAGACGGCCAGAGGGGAAACCACTCGGGGACACCTGTTACATGGAAAACAATTAAGGATGTGGGTTACTAACATATTTAATGTTGTGAACCAAGAAATGATAATTAATTAATTAACTTTGGTCAAGAAAGACAAATTAATTTTGCTGTTATTTCTGCTGTTATTTCTAGCCAATATATAGAACCTGTCTCATTGTTAATATTGCTTATTACTGTTGTCAACATATTTTAAGGAACAAGTGTATATATGGAGTTCTACTGTGTTTGCTGTATTTCACTGTACTTGTATGTAATACTTCAGATGGAGAGAGAGAGAGAGAGAGTGTGTGTGTGATGGGAGTAAGGTGAGGGGTTGGGTCCCAATAGTTTCATACTTCAAAGTTGAGCGAACCCACAAATGAAACTTGGGTAATTAATTGCATTTAAGTTAATTAGTGGTCAAGTTGACCAGAAAGCCTAATGGTGACGGTGACGTAATATAACTTAGCCAACAGTAGCAGCAGCTGACTGCGTGTGGAGAGAGACGGCTGAGGATCAACTAGCAAGTACACTGTACACTGTGTTGGTATTTCAGTGGAGGGTAGAAGGGCAGGTGGGGGGGATGGAGGGAGGTGCGGACTGACTGCGAAGCAATGTGTGTAACACACTGACGAAACCCAGATTAATATGGATCACCTCAGTGCTTTATTTAGATGCTATTAATAGGGTGTAGGTCTGAATAATAATAATAATAATAATAATAGTAATAGTAATAATAATAATGATAATAATAATAGTAATAGTAATAATAATAATAATGATAATGATAATAATAGTAATAATAATAATAATAATAATACTAGTATAGCAAGGTGGCTATGTGTTTGAGAAGTTTGTTATTCGACAGCATGGTTCCGGGTTCAGTCCCACTGCATGGCGCCTTGGGCAAGTGTCTCCTGCTATAGGCCCGGGCCTACTGAAGCCTTGTGATTAGGTTTTGCTGACAGAAACTAAAAGAAGCCTATCATGTGTGTGTGTGTGTGTGACCACCACTTGATAACTGGTGTTTGTTTGTTTATGTCCTTGTATCTTAGCAGTTCAGCAAAAGAGACTGATTGTATAAATACCTAGCTAAAATGAAAAAAAAAAAGTACTAGAATCAGTTTGTTTGGTTAAACTTTTCAATGCAGTGCACATGCAGGCCTCCACACAGTTTCCATTTGCCAAATATTCACTTATAAAGTGGTTGGCCTGAGACTATTGTAAAAAGAAACTTGCCTGAGGTGCCACACAGTAGGACTGAACTTGATACCATGTAGTTGGGAAGCAAACTTCATAACCACACACCCATGTCTGCACTTATATCTGGGGGTGGATGGGAAGCGAAAACGAGATGGCCTCATCTGGAATACATTCATTGATATGTCTGCTCATACAGGTCTTTGCCTTGGGCTAAACCGGGTGACAATTATTTCATTTAATTTTCTTTCGCATTCTCAATTCAGCTGTTTGTCAAAGAAATCTGAGAAGTATAAGTTCTGTTTGTTTCAAACTCAACCGAACAGAAATCTAAATTCTGCAATTACTAGTTATGTTATACTACCTACTTACACCAGACATGAGAAGAAAAAAAAAATTTTTTTTTTTTTTTTTCATTAGCTTGTAAAGTGGAGTTCTTATTAAATGTGAATTATATAGTATTAGGGAAATTAATAGCTAAAGAAAAATATATATATATATATATATATATATAAATAGTCTCAATATCAACTCCTGAACCTGTTTTATGAAATTAGTTAAGTCTGGTACATTTGGTTGCAAAAATTGCTTGATGTAGTCTTGTTTATAAAAGTCGTCTACTGGTATCATTGCAAGAACTTGCAACTTGCAAGAATTCATTGCTAATCATCAGCTTCGAATAAGCACAGTGGAACCACAATCGTTCCCTTCCGCTAAACATGTGCAAATAATGTGATTGCACTCATCCTTTATACCCATTCTTGTGTGCATGCACCACATGCGTGCGTGCATGCACATGCATGCACCCACTTTGGTATTTATCGGTTGTCGGTATTTAGCTCCGGGCCAATCTACAATTACATTATTATTTTTTTTTTTTTTGTATCTTACAAGGGCAGAACCAGACAAGGTACCAGAGTACCACAGTCAAAACAGCGGGTTAAAACTCCTTGAAGGCGGTGCTCCAGCATGGCCACATTTCTATAACTTGGAAACCACACACACTTAAACACACGTTTGTGTATCTAAATGTGTTTATACGCACAGAGAAGGTTTATCAAACACTTAGTCTTAAAAGTGTAAAAGTAAATGGTTGTATTTTGTATTGTTTTTCCTTTCTTTTCTCCTGAGGTCTTTAAAGAGACAATCTATATTTAGAAGAAAGAGATAAGCCACAGACAGACAGACAGACAGACAGACAGAATGAGAGAGAGAGAGAGAGAGAGAGAGAGAGAGAGAGGAGGGAAAGATAATATTCTTAGTTTTGAATTGTTGTCACACGAAGTAGTGAATCCTATAAATTATTATAAGAAGATTAAATGAATACAGCTTAAACCTTGAGTTCGTCTCTAAGTGTATGCCATAGATATCCTATCAATGTGTTTGGAGATCTAAATTTAAACATTGCGTGTGTATTTTGAAGTTTGTTTTCTAAACGGCATGTTTCCATCGCCTTAATAGCATGTGTGTGTCTGTGTCTTTGTGTGTGTGTGTGTGTGTGTGTGTGTGTTCTCTCCAGGTGTCCCATAAGTGTGGCAACATCGAAACAGCAAAAATGTTACATGTTGCCTTACTTTAACAACACCTAATGTATGTGTGTGTGTGTGTGTGTGTGTTGTTGTATTGTCATCATTTAAACATCCAGTTTTTCATGCTTGTATAGATCAAACGGAATTTTGTAGCAGTATTTTTTTTTTTTTTGCTTGCAGCCAGATGCCCTTCATGATGTCAAACCTCACCTGTTTCCCAAGCAAGGTAATATTTCCTCATAGACAAAGGCAGCTAGCCGAGAGAATCATTAGCGCACCATTTCAAAAACGCTTAGCAGCATTTTGTCTGTTTTTTACATTCAGGGTCCAAATTTTGTTAGGGTCAACTTTGCCTTTCATCCCTTCGGGGTCCATAAAATAAGTACCAGTTGAGAACTAGGGCCAGTGTAATTAACTTATCTCCACCCTTGAAATTACTGGCCTTGTGCCAAAATTTGAAAAATCAATATTTCTTCACAGACACATGTTTTTCATGGAAACAAACCACCTCATTTGTCTGATGACAATGACAATGATTTACCGTCATCATGTAATGTCTAGGCAAGGGCACAAACACATACACATTGCCATCTATAGGCAGAGGAGTGACTGTGTGGTAAGAAGCTTGCTTCCCAACCACAAGGTTCCAGGTTCAGTCCCACTGTGTGGCACCTTGGGTAAGTGTCTTCTACTATAGACACAGGCCGACCATAGCCTTGTGAGTGGATTTGGTAGACAGAAACTGAAAGAAGCCCATCATATATATATATATATATATGTATAATTATATATGTGTGTGTCTGTGTTTGTCCCCCCACCATCACTTGACAACCGATGCTGGTGTGTTGGTGTTCTCGTAACATTAGCGTTTCAGCAAAAGAGACCGACGGAATAAGTAGTAGGTTTACAAAGAATAAGTCCTGGGAGTTGATTTGTTCGATTTAAAGGTGGTGCTCCAGAATGGTCGCAGTCAAATGACTGAAACAAGTAAAAGAATATCAAATTCACTCACAAAGCTTTTGTTGGTCTGTGGCTATAGTAGAAGATACTTGCCCAAGTTGCCATGCGTGCATATGTGTGTGTGTGTGTGTGTGTGTGTGTGTGTGTGCACAAGCAAGACAAGCCAACAAGGGAGGCTCAAAATAGCAGCCAAGTTCTCCTTTAATTACACTCTATCTTAAGAAAGAAAGAATACTCTGGATATGATGTGCCTGTTAGGTGGTATACTCAGAGATGGTGCATCTTTGATCATAGTTCCTGCTCGGTATAGGTGGCCTTGGGCTAAATAGCTATGACAATGTGTGTAAATATGAATGGATGTATACGTCATTCCTCAGTGTTTCTAAACTCGTGTGCAACAAACGAGCTTTCCTCCTTCTCCCATTTCCTTCCCAGGGACCGTAGCAGAGAGGCTTCTAACTTGTGGTCTGTACAATCATTCCTTCAAGGTCACAGATCACATAAAGATGCATATTTCATTTTGTTTATTAGGAGAGAATGTGTGTGTGTGTGTGTGTGTGTTTTACTTATTATGATTACCACATGTGTGTCTAGCTTGTTTGGCAAGAATTTCTGAAAGCATAAGCAAATCTCATGTGGAACAAACAGCTCGGTGAGGAATGACTACAAGTGGTTTTTCTCTCCTTCTCTGTTAATATTAACTCGTTAAATGAGGATTAAGCGAGGCGGCGGGAGGGGGGACGGACAAAATTCTGCTAATTAATCATTAAAATTCAAAAGTTACGTGATAATAGGAAAGAAGAAGATGAAGAATAGTAATAATCTTGAAGGTGATTTCTGTGGAAGCAACTGGTTGGGTGTTCCCTTTTGTCCCCGGACAGATTAACAGCCATTCTTCGTCATAAATAATGAAATTGTATTCCAGTCGGTGGCGGAGTTGAATCGTAGTCTGGTAGCTAACAATGAGCATCACTTAAACAGAGTAAGCCGATGTCAATGACCTTCACTGCAGAACAATGTGAAGACAGCAGTTTTGACTCTACATAGAAAGAGGGCTGTTAGTAATTGAATACTATGTAAGCAAAACAACCAGTGGGACATTTTGGGGGGGGGGTTAAAATTATAGTAAGAGATGCTGCAGCATTATTGACTGCATACCCACACACACATATATACATGGGTGTGCAGGCAATACACCAGCAAAGTAGAATGCGCTTTGGGTGCTGTTTAAACATGTCAGCCTGCTGTTGTAGAATATTGGATAGTTTCAGATAGCTTACTACATCTACCCTCATTTATCATGGGTGTTTGATTCAAAAAAAAAAAAAAAAAAAAAGAAGAGAGAGTGTTTTACATGAGTTTGTAATTAATGAAAAACTGAATATGTGGGTAAAATAGGTTTTGTTATAAGACCCCCCCCCCCGGTTGTTCTGATTATTGTGGATGGTTTGCTGGGGGTGTTCTTTTGCAGTCGAAGAATCTTTGACTGTTTGCTGACCCATCATATCAAAGGTCAGTTTGTGATAAGTGCAACATGGTTCACCATTGATTGTACCATATTATCCCAGATCAGTGATGAGTAAATCTATGATAGGCATAGGAGTGGCTGTGTGGGAAGTAGCTTGCTTACCAACCACATGGTTCCGGGTTCAGTCCCACTGCGTGGTACCTTGGGCAAGTGTCTTCTTCTATAGCCCCGGGCCGACCAAAGCCTTGTGAGTGGATTTGGTAGATGGCAACTGAAAGAAGCCCGTTGTATATATGTATATGTATATATATATGTGTGTGTGTGTGTGTGTATGTGTTTGTGTATCTGTATTTGTCCCCCCAACATCGCTTGACAACCGATGCTGGTGTGTTTACATCCCCGCAACCTTAGCGGTTCGGCAAAAGAGACTGATAGAATAAGTTTACTGTAACCCTGACCCACCTTTTACTATAAATGGTTTTGACATGTTATTGCCTTGAATGGTGTTAGCCAGTACTTTTTTTTTTTTTTTTTTGAAGTCTTATACTTATTCTGTTGCTGCAGTGCTAAGTTACATGGATGTAAACAAACCAGTACCGGTTGCCAAGTGGTGGGGAAGGAGACAAGCAAACATGCATATGAAATGCTTCCATATATATCCTGTCCACCAAATTCATTCACTAGGCACAAGTCGGCCCAGGGCTGAACATGGAACCACATAGGTACAAAGTGCACTGACTCTTACGATGCAATTCGCTCTAGCTATGAATTTTTCTTACGGTGCACAACTGACATTTAATAAGAATTCCTCTTCTATCTGTCAGGAAACCTTTCTTCTATTCGTTAGCGTTGATATCATAAGCAACAGCCATGCACTGGTATCCAGGGTCAATGTACTCTACACTAAACCTCACGTTTAAGAAAGCTCTCAATTACGTTGATAATTAGAGACCATTGTTACTTCAGACCAGGAATGTTTGTTTTGGCAGATTAAGCCTGGTGAAGCAACAAAGATAAAGAAGGCATCATAATAATAATAATAATAATAATAATAATAATAATAATAATAATAATAATAATAATAATAATAGTAGTAGTAGTGGTAACTCGAGATGAGATGCATCCAAGCTGGCAACTGCAGTATGTATTTTTCAAGTGGTGCTTATGCAATCAAATAAGCAGGGAAATAAATATTATCTAGAGCTGTGCGAAGATTTAGAAAGAAGTTGTGACGGGAATTAAAATGAAGAAATGTCATAATGCTATCAGTGTCATCGTCATTGTTTTAATGCCCACTGTCCACTTTTCCATGCTTGTCTAAGCTGCATGGAGTTTATTGAGGCACATCGTCTATGGTTGGATGCCTTTCTTGTCGCCGACTTCCGCCTGTTTCCAAACAGGGTAATATTTCCCCAAGGCCAGACTTGTTTTCACAGAATATTGAAAATGAATGATATCGCTTATATGACAGGGACACTCATTTACAACTACCACATGATATTAAGATAAGGAGATACAAACACATGCACATATATATATGTGTGTGTGTGTGTGTGTGTACACATAATCAAAATGGTTGTTTTACGTCTATTTTCCATGCTGGCATGGGTTGGATGGTTCAACTGGGGTCTGGGAAGTCAGGAGGCTGCCCCAGGCTCCAGTCTGATCTGGCAGAGTTTCTACAGCTGGATGCCCTTCCTAACGCCAACCACTCAGAGAGTGTAGTGGGTGCTTTTTACGTGCCACTAGCATGGGAGCCATCTTATATATATATATACATATATATCTGACCAAATTTGGGTCAGTAGAGTCATATGCCACACTATGTACTTGTTCTCAAGAAGTTCTAATTGTTAACTCTTACCTGTGCTCACCTGATGAAAACAGCTCTTTGTGCATGATGTAACATTTCTGTTCATCAATAAAAAAAATATGCCTGAAACAACTGTTGTGAACCACAATCCATTTGTTATTATTACACACACACACACACACACACACACACACACACACACACATGTACATATGATGAACTTCTTTCCGTTTCTGTCCACCAAATCCACTTACAAGGCTATGGTCAACTTGGGTCTATCGTAGACATTTGTCCAAGGTACCACACAACCATGCCTGCATCCAGTTTCAAAAGAGAAAATTATCTGTTCTGGAGTATGATTTACTAAACACCATTTAAATATAGAATTTTTCAAGAGGGATTCAGTCACAGTGGTAGCGATGGTAGTTGTGACAATGGCGATAGTAGTGATGTTGAGGAGTAGGGTTAGGGTTAGGGGTCTCTCTGGAGTGAAAGAGATAAGGAGTGGCGAATGTATAGAATGTTAATATGACTGCCTGCTCTTTATCCCCCCAAATTATTATAAATTTTCACTATTACCATGTACATGGTCAAAGCTCCCTTGCACCAAATGGATCTGAAGAGGTGTGAAAATTAATCATTGTGACCCTGTTACCTACAGTTATAACATTAACCCTTTTCAGGCTGTTAAACTACTCATTATTGAGAGCTGCCTGGTACAAAGGGATTTCTTTGATGATGCTATAAAATTAAGCCTTCATTTCATTCGATATCTGATATACACCACGAGCAGTTACTGTATGGATCAAATAGGTAATCTGAAGGCCTTTTTGTTGAAGTTTTGTTTTCTTTCTTGTTTCGAAAGCTCACACTTTTATGAGTAGTGGTTATGCATTCATTTCAGAAAAAAAAAAAAAATCTGACAGATAGAACAGCTTGTGAAAGAATGATAATAATAAAATAGAACCACTAAGTTGAATGAGGGCTTTTCATGATAAATCTTCACAAGGGTTATTTGTGGTGGTGGTGTCGGGGTATTTTTACGGACCTCCCCACTTATCAGCATGTACAATAAGTAATTGCGTATTTATATCCTTTTCGTTTGGTCATAATTATAAGCCATGTCATGAATATGTAAAAACGAACAAGGAAAGTTTTGTAATCGCCTGCTTGCTTCTTTTGGGGCGGGGGGGGGGGGGGAGATTTTTTCCCTATACCATAAATATCATTGGAGACTCTAAAACACGAGAGTGTGAAAGCTAATACCGTATTCAAAAATGCTGTAAATATTATTATCAAAAGCCAAAAAAAAAAAAACAAGATTCATCAGTATCAACTGATCTCGTTAATGAAATAATGTATGCGTATGTGTGTGATTTTGTTTTCTTTATTAATTTCACACCTTTTGTACTTCTGTAAACAGTAATGACTAAAGTTTTGTCTGTTAAACTGAGCCAATCTCCAACTAGTTTTAATCCTCAATGATGCAGTTTTTTAACTTCTTCGCTTAACAATGTGAAGCATCTCTGGCCAGGAAACATTTAGGTTTTAATTTAACCCTTCAGCATTCAGATTACACTGTCAAATGTCATGCTCTTCAATTCACACTGTTTTGAAGTAATCAGGCATTATCTCGTAGCTCTGAGATTTCAATGATGATGTTGTTGTTTATTTTCAGAATGGCATCGTAGAGTAGGTGTGAAAGGGTGAATCTGGCCAGTTTGAACATAAGACGGGTAGAATATTGAGGCCAGTTTAAATACTAAGGGGTTAAATTTGAATATACTAAAGCAAATAGGAGTAGGGGCAGGTTAGTGTCAAAAGGGTTAAGACAATAGGGAGTAACTGCTATTTCTTGCAGACTGGACAATTATTTAGAGCAGGGGGGCCCCAACCCATGAGCTACGGATCATTTGGTACTAGGCCATACAGAAAGAATAAATATTGGTTTCAAATTTTGGCACAAGGCCAGCAATTTCAGGGTGGGGGTGGGGGTGAGAGTAAATTGATTTCATCGATCCCTGCATTCGATTGGTATTTATTTTATCAACCCTGAAAGGATGAAAGGCAAAGCCAACCCCCAGTGACATTTGAACTGAAGAGTGTGAAGTCGGAAGAAATGCTGCTAACCATTTTTTTTTTTTTTTTTTTTCAGGTGTGATAACGATTTTGCCTGCTTTCTGCCTAGAAAGAATAAATATTAAAATTTTATTTCTATTTTATTGACTGTCTCTATCTGCAGGGTGCTCTTACATTATTTATGTAATATATACATTATATACATATATATATGTATGTATGTATTACATATGTAATAATTAAATTATATATGCATGTACTTTGTGTTTAGTTATGTACCTGATCCCCACCAATCTGTCAAAAAATTGTCTTGCATGAAACCAGCCTATGGTGCATAAAAGGTTGCAGACTGCTGCTGTATAGGTTCCCTTGGTGACTCGTAACCACTGTGTTTTGCTTGCCTTGATGTTCCATTCTAGCAATATGTATCAACCTTTCCATTATAGCTGAGAATCTCTGTGTGAAAGAGAACCTGTTACATGCAAGATGAAATATATATATATATATATATATG
This sequence comes from Octopus bimaculoides, assembly GCF_046866305.1. Taxonomy (NCBI): domain Eukaryota; kingdom Metazoa; phylum Mollusca; class Cephalopoda; order Octopoda; family Octopodidae; genus Octopus; species Octopus bimaculoides. Next base: position 11,106,003 of record NC_142947.1, read on the forward strand.
TTGGTTAGAAGAATGAACGTTTCTGACGGAATTGTGTATTATTTTCTAATACTTCAGCCTTTTGGCGTGTTTATCTGGTTGTTGTTGCTAAGGTGATTTAAATCATATTTCAATGCAAAGTTTTATTCCATACACGCTGAAGTAGTTGTATACTACAACTTACCACGCCCTGTTGCGTTTTTTTACCTGATTAACCTTCAAGTCAATAAGTAGCAAAACTAGAAAATGAAAGTATATTATTGATATATTGCCTTGAAGTAAGTTTAAATTATTGATTGCTTTTTACCAAGCGCAAGGTGTCTTTATTTTTCCCTTCTTCTTTTATAAGAGAAGAATATAAGGAATGGGATATGTCACAGTGTGTATTGGTTGTTGTTTTATCAGCATTCTTCCTCTTAACAGGGCAAAAGGTGATCTCCACATAACCAGACTCTATTGTTGTTTGTTAAACCCAAGGTCAGCTCTGATCTTAAAAGTAATCCAGCCATTGCTGACCTATCATGTATTTGGGCATAATGTATATATATATATATTGTTTTATTTGTTTCAGTCATTTGACTGCAGCCATGCTGGAGCACCGCCTTTAGTCAAACAAACTGACCCCAGGGCTTATTCTTTGTAAGCCTACTACTTATTCTATCGGTCTCTTTTGCCGAACCACTAAGTGACAGGGACATAAACACACCAACATCGGTTGCCAAGTGATGGTGGGGGGGGGGGACAAACACACACACTCACTCTCACACACACACACACACACATATACACGACGGGCTTCTTTCAGTTTCTGTTTACCAAATCTACTCACTTTGGTTGGCCCAAGGCTATAGTATAAGACACTTGCCACAGTCAAATGACCGAAACAAGTAAAAGAATTGAAGAATTGGCCGTTTTCGTGCGGGTGACACGTAAAAGCACCCACTACACTCTCTGAGTGGTTGGCGTTAGGAAGGGCATCCAGCTGTAGAAACTCTGCCAAATCAGACTGGAGCCTGGTGTTGCCATCCGGTTTCACCAGTCCTCAGTCAAATCGTCCAACCCATGCTAGCATGGAAAGCGGACGTTAAACGATGATGATGATGATGATGATATATATATATATATAACATCATTTATAATTTTATACACTCCTTATTGTTTTCTCTTGTATTGTACTATATATATCCTATATGTTTTGTAGAATGATACATTAAGGAGCTTTATTTATTTATTTTTTTTTAGTACTACCTGATTACTTAAATCCATATATTGTGACTTAAATATATATATATATATATATATATATATATATATATATCTTTTAGATTTGTTTATGGGAAACGTTTTGAGTATGCAAATGAAGCTCTGGTTACAGTCTAATGATGCTGATTCGTGAACCAGTTTTTGGAGGTTGCATCAAGCTGTACCAATATAATGTACCGATGTGTTATTATATTATATTATATTATATATAAACTAAATTATCAACTATATCCTTCCTCCCCATCCACCCCCTTTTTCCCCTGAAATCATTGGGTATGATGTGAGGTAAATTTAGCTACTATTTTTAGAAGGTCACAGGTTCGAAATGCCTGTTTTTCTTGTTGCTATATGATGAAAGGGAAAATGTGGTGTACTTTTTTCTTTTTTTTGTGTATATGTTTTATGCTTGCTACATTTTTATCTGTGAAACTCTTCATTTTCCTCTGTCTATTCTCATTTCTTGTCTTCTCACCCTTTGGACTCTTTAAGTCTCTCTCTCTCTCTGTCTCTCTCTCTCTGTCTCTCTGTCTCTGTCTCTCTCTCTCTCTCTATCAACCACAGGTATGTCAACCCATTGAGGCCATAGAGAAACATACCAGCTGCACCTTTCCTACGTAGCCCATTGATTTTTATATTGTTGACTATTGATACAATTTATGCACATTTGTACTTGACAAAATCTTTTCAAGTTTTATTTTTGTCATTTTTGTTTTTATTCATTTTTCTCTATTTTCTTGTCTTCTAAGTCACGACATCTCTCTAGCTGTCACCAAACTTCAACAAGATCTTTACTCACACGACTTTATCTATACATACCGTATGTGTATAATATATATGTATATATATATGTTTATTTTTTAAAATTTTTCCTATATCTTTGGCCTGCTTTAACGATAATTATGCATTGCTGGAAAGATATCTTGAGACTGTAGCTAACTGATAAACAGATTAGATGGTTTATGCTTCGGAATATTGATAAATGGTTAGATTGACAGGACAGGGGTAGAATTGAATGAAACTGGAGTGATGATAAATAGTAATATAATGAAGGTGGTGCTTTTTTTTTTTGTGTTTTTGTTTTGTTTTGTTTTGTTTTTTCACTTAAGTAAATAGCTGTAGATTTATTTATAGGCTGAGAAATGAAATTGTGTGATGTTCATGCCATTATCAAAAGGTATTAACTAAAATAAGAAAATGTATATTGTTTGGCATGGCGTTTGAAAAAAAGATGCAGAGTACAGTGGTGGGGGACAGAAGCAAAGTGGTTAGTGGTAATCTGTCAGTTCGAAGAGATGAGGCAGTGAGAGAGAGAGTAGTCAGCTTGTATGCCATGACAAGGGGACCCTAACATACACTTCTATATATATTTATAAACAGTGGGCTTCTTTCAGTTTCCATCTACCAAATCCACTCACAAGATATTAATTGGCTTGGGACTATAATAGAAGACACATGCCCAAAGTATCATACAGTGGGGACTGAACCTGAAACCATGGAGTTGGGAAGCAAACTTCTTAACCACACAGCCATGCCTACATCTCATTTATGGCAAAGAACACGAAAATACAGCAGCACTTGCCATGATGAGAATAATTTCTGAAATTCGCAAAATGTTAAACCAGTGCTAATCCAAGGGTTAATCACGCAAGAAATGAAACTGCTTACGCACTAAAGTATCAATTGCGTTCCTTAGCAACTAAATTATTCTGATCAGGGCATCTGCACTAAATATATTGGTCGCATCTGTTGTTGGGGCCAGATTCCCCGTGAAACATAGCTATATTTAGTGAAACCATCTAAATCAGATATTCAATGACAACTACTGACATTTTCTTTAAATAACCTGCTAGTGTTTTTAGCATTCCTGTGTTGTTTTTTTTTTTTGTTTCTAGGTCACGCCAATGTGGGCTAAACCCTTAATCCAATACCAGCTTATTTGTCTGACTGTCAAGCAGATGCAACAACACTGCAATCAAACAAACATTAATTTCTCTTAATCATTATGGCTTGCCGATATGGTTTATGATTAGTAATCGGCAAATGATGTGTGACAGGGTAATACATTGATATTTAAAATGACAACATTGAGTGAAAACTATCAGTAAACCTCCACGGGGACACACACACACACACACACACACACACACGTGCATGTATGCACATGTATGCACACATATATTGATTCTTATTGATATATATATATATATTTGTGCAACTTAGCTTTATGACAGGGTTGTCAAATTTCGCTAATCAATTCTGGTTTTGTGCTGTAAACTTTTTTTTTTTTTTTTATTCTTGCACAGTAGCTCTGGAGGTTGTTCGTAGTGCTCGGTTATTCTCTGCTACTCTCTTTTACTTGTTTCAGTCATTTGACTGTGGCCATGCTGGAGCACCGCCTTTTTAGTCGAGCAAATCGACCCCCAGGACTTATTCTTTGTAAGCCTAGTACTTATTCTATCGGTCTCTTTTGCCGAACCGCTAAGTTACGGGGACGTAAACACACCAGCATCGGTTGTCAAGCGATGTTGGGGGAACAAACACAGATACACAAACACACATGCATATATATATATATATATACATATATATATATATATATATATACGACAGGTTTCTTTCAGTTTCCGTCTACCAAATCCACTCACAAGGCTTTGGTCGGCCCAAGACAACATTACTTTACTTGGTTGATGATAATAAGTACCATGCCTACCTTTTAGAATAGAGTGATTGTCAGTAGAACAAGGCAACTAAATTTGTTAAAAGTCTGGCACCTAAAATATCCAAATCCTAATTTTCAAAAGCAAAAATTAAAAATTAATACCTGACCCATATAAACATGAAAACTGATTAAATACAGAAGCTTAATGGTAATTCTCCATCTTGTTGACTCATTTGAGTAGATTTAGTCAACTTCTTCTGACCTTGTGATCTAGAGAGTACAAATCATGCTTGCAAGCTGATGCAAACAATGGAGCACCAGGCTAGATTGCCCAATAGTTTCTATTTCAGTGCCTCACACGTCTGTGTTCAATTCCTACCATTATCAGTATTGAAGTTGGTGGTATCGTTTATTCTCAGGTCAACCCTAATCAAGAGAATATCTGATCGAAGGTTTTCTAGTATTGATATTCCTATTTTTTAAAGAGAGTTTTCACTGCTATTTCTAGCAACTGTATAACAGATCCTTTATTGGCTCATCATTATTAATGTCTAACAAACCAAAGATACTTTAACATGTACTCCTTAATGTCACCCCTAAAATATTTCACTCAATAATTCTAATTCTTATGCAGGCAACTTAAGTTGGGTCTTTTTTTTAGAGATGGGGGTAGCTCATTTTTCCTTTTTTCCTCTTTATGGGTTGATGTTTAGCCCCAGGTTAGCTGTGAGCCAACCAACTCGGGGCTAAACTTAAGAAGAGTATAAAAATAAAAAACACTACCACAGTGATCAGTCTGGCTTTCTGTTTTCGTTTTTCCTCAAGCAGTTAATTACATTATCTAAGACAGGGGTTTTCAAACTTTTTGACTTGCAGACCCCTTTATATTTCAGGCTTTACCTTAGGGACCCCCTTATAAACGCTTATGAAATTTATACATAAATATTTGCTTAAAATAACATATTTATTTAACAGTATTTAACGAATAGGTTTATTGTCAATTAAAAGATTTCGATTAAAAAAACATATATAAAATCAAATTGCCCATAAAAAGTATTTGCTGTCCACAGACCCCCTGTCCTGTCCTTGCAGACCCCCTGTCAGTTTGAAAACCCCTGATCTAAGATGTCTCTCCACCTTTTCTTTTAGATGATAGGGTAAAGTCACTGCATAGAAAATCCCTCAGGGTACTATGTGAAACATAGTAACATAATCCAGTCTTGGTTAGCTATGGCTTAAACAGAACTCCAACACAGTTAAACAATCAATTAATTGTTACTCAGCTTGATAAACTCAATGTAGCTTGTTAGCTTTTCGTCTCTGTCTGATGTTGGTATTTATTTTCTTCACAGGAATCAAAAGTCAAAATCTATTTCATAGAATTTCGTATTCAGAATACACAGCCATGAAAAAGTCCAGTCAGTTTATTATTTATGCCAGTCTATTATGCTACTATCAAATCACCATTTTGTCTTACTAAACAAACAGTTCAGGTCAATAAGGGAGTGAAGGAGTGGCTGTGTGGTAAGAAGCTTGCTTCCCAACTGCATGGTTCCATGTTCAGTCCTACTGCATGGCACCTTGGGCAAGTGTCTTCTACTATAGCCTCAGGTCGACAAAAATCTTGTGAGTGGATTTGGTAGACCGAAACTGAAAGAAGCCTGTCATATATATATATATATTTGTGTGTCTGTGTTTGTCCCCCCCCCCCCACCATCGCTTGACAACCAATGTTGGTGTGTTTATGTCACCATAACTTAGCAAGAATTCTTTCTTTTTTTTTCTTCTTTTTATGTTTTTAGTTGGTACATTCTGTCAAGAAAATCTTGTCTAAGGAAGAGTGATTCGTAAAATACTTGAGGGTCCTTAACAACTCAAGAGTGTCAGATATCTGCCCTGATTTGTCACGATCTCTCATAATCTGTCAGTCTACATTCCATACAGTATTCATTGTAATGTATGAGTTATGCTTGGGAAAGAACTGATAAAATCTAGTAAAAAATTTTGATTAGTTTATTTTGAATTTCCTAAATTCATCCCTCCCCTACCCCTCTCTCTCTCTCTCTCTTTTTCTCTCTCTCTCTCTTTTTCTCTCTCTCTCTCTCTCGTCCCTTATCCCTTCTCTCTTTCATTTAAGCTGTGCTATAAAATCATATTGATTGCACACTTATATAGTTTTTATCATTGTTATTATTATTATTATTATTATTATTATTATTATTATTATTTATGCAGTCACATTAATCTTCACAAAGGTTGCATATCTAAACCAGGATTGACATTGTAGATTAACTAACTGCCTCATGCTCTATGCTTACACATTGTAAACAGTTACCAGCTATCGAAGATATCTTTGAGCAATACAATAACCACAAGAAAAACCAGTGGTCATGAGGGATGCCCTACCTAATGGTAAAGATGGAACCTCGATGTAAGCATCAAAGAAAGTCTTTGCCAAAAAAAAAAAAAAAAAAGTTAAAACGTAACTTACCTCACGAGGCCTTAAAAGTGAATTTTATTTCTATTTTCTAGAGTTTTGGTCTGACCTTTATTAAATGTGAAAATCATTTTTAAATGCCATCAGAGTGGTGTGCTTTTACATTGTTAATCTGAATCGTTAATGCCCTCACTCTCTCTGTCTCCAATTGAAAACCCTACCCATTTTGGTCATCCCAAGCTTCACCTTTTTAGCTATCACCTTCTCCTTCTTTCTCTCTCTCTCTCTCTCTCTCTGTATATATATATATATGTGTGTGTGTGTATCTCTTTAGAGTCACCACTACCACAAGCCTCTCTCTATGTTCCAGTCAGTTTTGGGTTTTTTTTTTTTTTTTTTTATCTAATGCTAGTTACCAACATTATTACCATATAACCTTATTTGCAAACCATGATTTGTCTGAGTTCACCCATCCCTTACATAAACAGCTAACCTTGCTCTGTATTCCCCCATAACTTGTTACGTGCAATGGCTGCAATCACGATTGGTGACATCACATGAATCAGCTGGAATTTTTTTTTTTTAATTCGACACCCTTTAATCTTTACTACATCTAAATAACACATTTGTGGGTACAGGCAGAGCTATATGGTCAAGACGTAGGTGTAGGCATGGTTGTGTGGTTAAGATATTTGTTATACAATCAGGTGGTACTGGGTTCAATACCACTACAGGGCACATTGGGAAAATTTATTTTTATTATAAACTTTGGTTCAAACAGAAGCCTGACAAATGAACTGCACTTGAAGAGGGCCTATTTTTATTTCCTTTGTCTTTACTTCTCCATGTCTCAAAGGCCCTGCAGGGGTCAGTGAGGCTACTGTTCCTCCTCTGATTAAACCAGTGACCGCATGGTTTGGAAAGCAAGCTTCTTAATCACAGTCGTGTCTACACCTGTAGCCACACCTGTGCCTATCCCTGCCAAAATCATTTACTTCTTTACCACATCAGTCTCAGTTTTTCTAAGTCAAACAGACTATACTAGGTTCAAAGGCAATAACTGAAGAGTCTTTTGCGTTCTGCTTATTTATATATTTATTTATTGTGCCAAGACCATTGACTTACTTCAGTTTTCTATTGCCGTGGTATTTATAACAAGGGGTTTGTTACAAACAGACAATGTGGCGTCATGCTAGTTTCTCAACCAAACAACTGAAAGGACTCCATATTTTGGATCTTATTGCTGACTTTATCTTACGTGCATGTGTCTGTGTGTGTGTGTGTGTGTGTGTGTGTGTGTGTGTGTTTGAGCTTGTGTGTATGCACGTGTGTGTATACACAACCATTGACTTCTCTTGTGCGGTGAGATGATCGGTAATTTCCACATCGCTGCTCACATGGGCCTGCAACAAAGCTTAGTGAATCTCTTATCTTTTGGATTGTAGTCCAGGTTTATATATATATATATATATATATATATATATATATATATATGTACACGCACACACTCACATACACATACATATACATAATGTTTCATACAGGAAAAAGATAAATAAATGAAAGAGGGGAAAAGGAAGAAAAGGAAAACTTGTGCTATAGAAGATCAATCCATGAATGCAGATGGCTTGAATCATGCAATCGATGTTTACTTTCGGTCATGAAGGATTTCGCAGTCAGTCAACAACCAAACAACGGTTAATAAATAATCAAAGAATGATTTGTTGTTGTTGAAATGCTTTAGGTTTATAGGGAAGAGGAAATGGAAAGTTGTGGCTATCATATTTTACTAGGAGCAATGTTTTTTTTTATATTGTTATTAAGGTTGTAGAATGTGATTGGAGGGATTTAGAGCTGCTATTTCTAACAGGCCAGGTGACTGCATAAAGCTGTGGTCCTCCACCAGGGTTCATATGAACCTTAAGGGCTCCATATAAGGTTTTGTTGTTAAAATTTATGTGCAATAAACTTCTTGTATTTCTACAATGCACAAACTATTTAAACATTTTTTTAATATGATTCCCAATAATATTTAATCATAAAAATGTGGTTATTGGATTTTTGGAACATCGAGTGGCTAAGCAGATTCCCCACCCACTGATTAAAGTGGGAATCGAAGAGGTCCATTGGCAAAAAATGGTTTGGGACCACTAACATAAAGGATCCCTTTGTTGGCTCACACATAATTTACTTTTATTATTTATTTCGTTTATTTAGGCCAATAATGAAAACAGTTAATAAATAAATAAAAATATTATCTAATAAAAAGGTGTATGGTAAGTAGTTTGCTTACCAACCACATGGCTCCAGGTTTGGTTCAGTTCCACTGTGTGGCACCTTGGGCAAGTGTCTTCTACTATAGCCTTGGGCCAACCAAAGCCTTGTGAGTGGATTTGGTAGACGGAAACTGAAAGAATCCCGTCATATATATTTGTGTGTGTGTGTGTGTGTGTTTATGGGTGTATGTTTGTGTGTCTCTGTGTTTGTCCCTCCAACATTGCTTGACAACTGATGCTGGTATGTTTACATTCCTGTAACTTAGCAGTTCTGCAAAAGAGACCAATAGAATAAATACTAGGCTTACAAAGAATAAGTCCTGGGGTCGATTTGCTCAAAAGAATAAATGCATAGAATAATGGATTGATCGCAATATATTTCTCATAATTATTTTGTCAGTGCTGGTTAGGTAGCTGAAAAACAAAGCTAACATGAGCAGGGCTTGAACTCAGAAAGGAGGGAACCAAATTTCAATTTCCAATGCATCTAGTACCTCAGTGTTTTGGCCCCTTTCCACTACACTAAGGTTATTTCAACAACCTGATGTTTATTATTGTTGTTGTTGTGGTGGTGGTGGTGGTGCCTCCTCTGCTACTGCTGTTGATGATGATGATGATAAACATCAATAAGGATTCTGACAGCAAGCTACTGAATTACATACCTAATTGATTTTATTATAATTAGTATCTTTTCTTCAACAAGATGGTTTGTTTCTGTGTCCATGTGTGAGTATAAGACAGAAAGAGAGAGACAGACAGAAAGAATGAGTCAGAGAGAGAGAGAAAGAGGATTTATAACAGATTCAAATAGGTTTCTTTTTGTTTTTGCTTCATTTATTTTTAGTCGATTTCCTGGATTTAAAATTTTTTTTTCTAATGTTCTGGTTGACTTGGTATTTTTCAATTTTTTTTTTTTTTAGTTTTGTTTTTAATTTGCTTGATTGGTCAAAGTATTGATTAGAATTATTGACTTTCTGTCTTTAGTGCACCACGACTAATATAACTCTGTATCAGGATGATCGATTATAATCATCATCATCATCATATTAATTTCGGATGGCGCAAGCATGGCAATGCACAGGCATAGCTGTGTGGTAACAAGCTTTGCTTCCCAACCACATGGTTCCTAGTTCAGTTCCACTGTGTGGCACCTTGGGCAAGTGTCTTCTACTATAGCCGAGAACAACCAAAGCCTTGTGAGTGGAATTGGTAGACAGAAACTGAAAGAATCCCCTGTGTGTATGTACATATATATATCTGTGTGTTTGTGTCTTTGCATCTGTTTCAGATCAAGGTTACAAACGGGAATTTTACAAAATATTTACCGTATTTTTGAAGTCATTTTCACTTAAAAATATTTTGCCTATCATAATGTATCTAATGGAAAGGTTAGAGTTTCTTCCCTTTCAGGGTTAAGTTATTTTCAGAGTATTTTCCGATTTATGCAAAACTTGTTTTATTCTGTTCATATTCATATTTCAGGGGCACTTTACTTTCAAACTATTTTCTCATTATGTGCCAGTTTGGCTGTGTAACATCGCAAGCAAACAAGATTGAACTTCGCTTTTAATAGTATATAGATACATGGTCAATGAAGCTCAGCTCATGGCCAGATGACATCAAATCACAAGTCTACACATGCTGGTACAAATATTCTCACACATACATATGCACACACACAATCATCATCATCATCATCATCATCATCATCGTTTAACGACCGCTTTCCATGCTAGCATGGGTTGGACGATTTGACTGAGGACTGGTGAAACCGGATGGCAACACCAGGCTCCAATCTAATTTGGCAGAGTTTCTACAGCTGGATGCCCTTCCTAACGCCAACCACTCAGAGAGTGTAGTGGGTGCTTTTACGTGTCACCCGCACGAAAACGGCCACGCTCGAAATGGTGTCTTTTATGTGCCACCCACACAAGCCAGTCCAGGGGCACTGGCAACGATCTCACTCGAAAATCCTACGGGAGCCAGTCAGGCGGTACTGGCAACGGCCACGCTCAAAATGGTGCATCTCATGTGCCACCCGCACAAGAGCCAGTCCAGGGGCACTGGCAACGATCTTACTTGGCTTGCCGGGTCTTCTCACGCACAGCACATTTCCAAAGGTCTCGGGATAAAAATAGTCCATTGATTAACTGTATGTGTGTGAAGATGAGAATGTGTGTCTGTCTGTCTGTCTTTGTGAATCCCTAAAACTCGAGAACTACACGACCAATTTCATTCATTTTACATATGCCTTACTTAGGGTCCATGTAGTGTCATAGGCTAAAAAAATTTTTAACTTCTTGCCTAGTTCGAGCCCACAGCAATATCATATCTTCTCCACTATTTCAGTATTAGGTGTCAAAAGTGAAACAATAACATATTTCTATTGTAATGTCAGATAGTTTCACTTTAATAGTTTCACTTTAATAGTTTCACTTTAATACTGAAACTATTAAAGTGAAACTATTATCAGTACATATTGTAAAGCTCAGTTTGTGAGTGTGTGTGTGTGTTTGTGTTGCATCTATAGCATTATACGCAGTACGTTTGGTTTGGATTTGAGATGGTTTAAAGGGGGCAGAACCCCTATGAAAATTCATAAATGTTCGATGTTGACGAAATTTCAACCATGGGTAATTGACACACATCAAGAAATATTCTCCAACTTTCCACTTCTTCTGAGGATTCTAAGCCCCCTAATGGGGGCCTTAATTCCCAAATTTTAGTCATTTTTTTTTTATGATCCAAAACTAGGTCAAAAGTACTGAAATGGTCTTTATGAAATTTGGAAATTATATTCTATGCATAAGGGCCACAACCCCCATGAAAATTCATATATTTTTGCTGTTGATGAAATTTTAACCATAGATATTATATACAAATGAAGTAATATTTCTAAAATTTCATCTTCTTACAAGTTAGAAAGACCCACAACTTAGTCATTTTATCTAAGCAAAGACAAATACAGTTGTACTCTTGGAAGCTGTAAGGTCACCCGAGCATAAATGATGAGCATTATTTGTAATTCAATGGTACAACAGTGTAAGAGTTTGCTTTGAGATATACTTAGATGAGTCTTGATCAAAGTCATTCCACTTTGATACGGTTTCACATTAATATTTTGCCTGATGTGGCTGTACAGTAAGGTATAGAAAGAAATTTTCGAGATATTGTTGTTCTGATAATATTGTACATATCTCTGTTTATATTTTATGGAGCTGGGAAGAATGTAATAATTTCATGTAATTAATTCTATCTTATGATAATATAAATAGTTAAATCTCCCACATAAGACAGCAATTACTGTCTGTGTCTGCTTCTATAAATATCCTCATAAACTACTAAACTACTTTCTCTCAAGTCTGCCGGTAGATGTCAGCAGAACATTTAGTAAATTAAAATCTGATTTAAATTGTCTTTTCTTCTTTGGTGTATTCACACCTCAATTGATATTTTGTCATCACTGATAACAAGTGATGTAGGCTAAGATGGGCTGTGGGGAGGAAAGGGGGAAAATTATGATGGAAGTAAGAGAGAATTGTAGGTTTAAAATGCTATGGCGGGGCAAAGGAAGGGTAGCTTGGATAGGGACTAATTAGATACGGGAACTTAAATGAATTAAAGAATCCATTGACGAAACAAGCCTAAGAAGCTGTATTTTTTTTTAACATAAAATATCAGAAGGTTGTAAGACAATTGTAGAATGATAATAATGATGATAATAATAATAGTAATAATAATAATTTCAAATTTTGGTACAAGGCCAGCAGTTTTGGAGTAGGGAGTAAGTTGATTACATCAGCCCCAATGCTCAACTGGTACTTATCTTTTCGACCCCGAAAGGATGAAAGGTAAAGTTAGCCTTGGCAGAATTTGAACTCAGAATGTAAAGACGGACAAAATGCTACTAAGCATTCTGCCCAGGGTGCTAATAATAATAATAATAATAATAATAATGATAATAATTCTTTTTACTAAAAGCACAAGGCTGGTCAGTTACATCAAGCCCAGTAGTTGACTGGTACTTATTTCATCGTCCCTGGAAGAATGACTGGCAAAGTCAACCAAGGCAGAATTTGAACTCTGGTGCTAAGTATTTTATCTGGTTTGCTTATGATTCTGCCATCTTACCACCATTTTAATAATAATAATAATAATAATAATTGTTTCAAATTTTGGTACAAGGCCAACAATTTTTGGGGGTGGGGGATGGGTTAGTTGATGACATCAACCCCAGGGCTCGGCTGGTATTTATTTTATCAACTCTAAAAGGATGGCAAAGAATCCGTTGACAAAACTAGTCTAGGAAACTGTATTTTTTTTTTTTTAACCTAAGATGTCAGAGGGTTGTGAGACAGGTGTATAATAATGATAATAATAATATTAATAATTCTTAATTTCGGAACAAGGCCAGATGAATTTTGAACTCACAACGTAAAGACAGACAAAATGCTGCTAAGCATTTTGTTCAAATAATGCTCCCCCCAAGGTATTTCTCCGCCGTCTCAATCATATTGTTGCACTGAGCTGCGGTGGTTAGCAGTGGTGATGCAGTAATAATACTTGCAGCTTATTCATCATGATAAGATTACATCTCTGTTATTTTTGCAGTGAATTTGCTTCAGTTTCACAAAAATAAAAAATAAAAACCACCACATTACGACTTCCATTATATCATCAGTATTAACCCTACACAAATCTTGTGTGTGTGTGTGTGTGTGTGTGTGTGTGTGTGTGAGAGACAGAGAGTGGGTGAGGAACAAGGTTATGGCTCAGTAGTAGAATACTAAATTATACTAGTTAAATTGACTGCATGGATGGCAGTTCACTCCCACGATAGTAAATTTATCCTTTCATCTTTTCTCGTATGGATAAAATAAACAAGCTATATAACATTCCATACATACATGTGCATGCATGTATGTATGTCTATTTATCTATCTATCTATCTACACACATACATACTTATTTACATATATATATATATATGTATATATATATATATATTAAACACATTATACACTTGCAGGCGTGGTACTGTGGTTGAAAAGTTTGCATTGCAATTCCAACCACATAGTTTCAGGATGTCAAACTCTGCAGTCTCTCTTTAATTTCTCTCTTTTCAGCTTTTCCCTGCCAAAAAAAAAAAAAGAAATGTTCTCTATCCAAAATAATAGATTTTCCACTCTTCACAGTAATTCACTGTACTCTTTTTTTTTGTCAATTTTACTATATATCTGTGTGTGAAAACATTGGTTAATTAATAAAACTAGTCAGGAAATAATTGAAGCTTCTGGAATTTGGTACTGTAGCAAAATGTTGAGAACTTCTTGAACTGAAAAGCAAGAAACTGAAGAATGTAAATCAATTATTCAACTGCAACTGAATTTATTTTAAACAGTGGTAAGAAACTCACAAGGGAGCTGAACTGCAGAAAGTTCTTCAGAGAAGGACACCCCCCAGTGTTTCTGCCCTTAACTTCTTACACTGTAAAGGAGCTGGGCCTCATCCAGGTCATAGCTCCTGGATGCCTTTGTGCATTGAAACTGCTTGGAGATTTCATCTAGTTGTAACTCCTCACGATTGACTCCACTTTCAAACTTATACTTAACCTTTAACACATTGTAGGTGCATCATGTTGCTGTATTAGTAATCTCCCTTGTAGCTGCTGGGCAATGGCAGGGGAAACAGTTCTAGAGAAAATGTAGTGTGCTAAAGGTTAAAGAAAAAATAATGTTGGTTGTCATAGTTGTGGTAAAATGTAATAATGAGCTATAGTGGTAATAATATTATTTTGGGCGAAATGAGGGAGGGAAAAGAAGGGGTCGAGTAATATGAAGATTGGTAGGGAGAATCAGTATTTTAACCAATATTTGAATGAAGGAAAGGTTTTTGGTTAGTATTTCTAATTGATTGGAGACAGGTTGTTTTGAACAGCCACTGGTTTAGGTAGATGTTTGTAGCTACAGGTGACAAGTGATAGATACGAACTTCTCAACCGTGTGGTTTCAGGTTCAGTCCCACTGTGCAGCACCCTCAGCAAGTGTCTTTTGCTATAACTCCAGGCCAACCAGAGCCTCGTGAGAGGAACTGTAATATGCATATATCGTTATCTGCTTGTTTGTGTGATTGGACCCTTGACTTCATATCACATGATGATTGTAGAATGAGTATCAATGTCATACAAAGGGTGTTGTTTGTTTAGGGTCTTCCGTGAAAACCATGTCTGATCATGGGGACATATTAACCTTGCTTAGCAACCAGAAAGGCATCCAGCTGGTTGAAAATTTGCCTCAATAAATTCCATCTGACTCATGCAGGCATGGAAAAATGAACATTAAAATAGTGATGATGGTGATGATGATGATGATGATGATGATGATGATGATGATGATGATGATAGGTAATTAAAAAGAATGATGTTCTAACATTGTAATATTAATCATGAATCTGTAGATTCTCTTCAAACATCTCAAGTCTGACCCGAGATGACTTCTGCCAACATCATTTAAACCACATCAAGAAACCTTAAATGAATTTCAAACTGATTTTATTAAGCCTAGTCTGCACTATTGAAAAAAAAAAAAAATTATCAGTGTTGTCATAATCGTCATCATTATCACTTTAATCTTCCTATTTGTATATATTAATAGATATTCCACCATGATATTGAGAAAATCATTTCATATACAAATATTTTCCCATTTAGCTCTCTTCAACCAAATTCACACTTACCTCATATCTTCTTCTCCGTATCCATCTCTGTTTCCATGACAATCACACTTGAACCAATCCATGCCCTGCCTCTTATCACACTCTTAGATCCTGGTCTAGCTCTTTCTCTTTTTCTCTCTCTCTCTCTCTCTCCAATAAATCCATGTGCTGTGCTAATCTGACATATAAATGAACAATGATCTCTCTCTCTCTCTCTCACTCACTGATCTATATTCAGCTTTCATCTCACTTAACCAGATTTTACTTTCAACTTGGTCATTATTTAAGCCATCCAACACCAATAATCTATACTTTATGTTTCAATATGTGTCGACATTTTACACACACACACACACACACACACACACACACACACATACATACATACATACACACACACACATACGCAGTGCATTGTGTCCTTGAGCAAACACACATCATTTGACATCGCTTCAGTTTTTGGTGGATAAAATGAGAACCAACCAAGAGTTAGAGTAGCCCTTTTCTTTCCCTGCAAATGTCGAATCCTAGATGTTCTACTGAACCTAGAGTGAGTAAGGGGGCTCAGAGTGTAACAGTGTCTGCTCATAATTACATAGGCACCTCAGACAATTAGCAAAAAGCATGATAGATGCAGGCAAATTGTCCTCGCTTGTGAGTACAATGGCTGTGGTCAGTTTTTATCCCTGTTTCTTAAAAAAAAAAAAAAGTAAGTTTTTGACCCTTATAGTTTCAAATCTATGCATTGCCATTGTGATGATCTACTGAGCAAGGTACATAACTCTGTGTCAACCTGTTTTACTGACTGATAACAAACTGGTTTTTCACACCTACTTCACAGTTGAGTGATTGGTTGGCAGTAAGGAGGACAGTCAGGTATAAACCACGTGCTCTAGCGACGAAATAAGCCATGCCCTCTCAAGCATGGAAAAACTGAGTAAAACAGTAAAAAAAATTTTTTAAAAGGACGTAAAAGTGTGATATTTTGTCTTAATTTTTTTTAGCTTAGTCAGGTTGTGGTAAAAAGAAATTATGTAGCTTGTAGCCTCACTGTTAGGCAACTGAGCTTGTAATCATATGGTCATGGGTTCAATTCCTGACCCATGCACTTTATTTTATCTTGCTCCAATCCATTCTGTTTGTGAAAATAGGTATTAAGAGTGACAGAGCACCGAGTCAGCATCGACTTAGTATGGTAGCATTTACAAACCGATGGTACGACCCAAAACCCTTTGAAAAGAGCGTTATGGCCAATGGTGCACCACTGCTTCCTCCATTCAACCCTTTACTTGGAGGATATGAGACATCTTAGCACAAGTGATTTGGTAGCCACTGATTCGATGTTTATTTGACATTAGACATTTTACTGCCTCTTTTGATCTCTCTCTCTTTCTACCTCTTCTCTTCTTTCTCTCTTCTTCTCTCTCTCCCTCTTCTCTTCTTTCTCTCTCTCTCCTTGAGACCATAGTTTTTCCTTTTGTGTTCAAGGAGAGGGATAGAATTTATGTCAGTTGTGTTCAATTAATAAATTGTAATCTCTCTCTCTCTCTCTTTCGTTCTTATTCTTTCCCCTCTCTCTCTCCATTATGTGTATGAAGAGAAGGAAAGTGTTCAATTCATGTTCTGTAAACTCTCCCCCTCTCTCTTTCTCTCTGATTGTTCAGTCACCTGTGCCACATCACCATCATCCAAAGAAGCAGCAGCACAATCGTCTCCCTCCATCACTCGGATGTGCTAAACATGTAAATAACAGTGTCAAATTTCATTAGACTTTCTTTTCTTAAACACTTGACAATAGAGCATGATTTCACTGAAACACGGCTACTATTTCTAGCAGGTTGAGCAATCCTATCGAAGCTCCTGTCAAGATATACAGAAGCAGATGCAGTGAAGTCTGTCTTTAGATCTTTATCTCTGTCGTTTGTTTGCTTTACTGTTCTTTATAGTACGGGGTTCATGTTTCATGATTGGTACAAATAAGAGTCTTGCTTGAATAGCCTATCTTTACACACATGCATGGCAATTATCCCCTACATAAACACAATACTGCTGCAATCTTCAAATCTTCATCAGTTGTACATCATGAGTGGGGGTCAGATGTTGTGTACCAAAGCATGCTTGGATGAAGTAGGAACTAGGTTTTGTGTGTGTGTGTATTTTTATTATTTTTATATGATAGATTGTTACTTCTATTTTATTGGGAATTACATGTTACAGGTGGTGGTGGTGGTGGTGGTGGTGATGGTAGGGCTGCTAGTACTGGTGGTCGAAGTCACGAGAGTCGTCACTGTTATAGTATGCCATATGAGAACGACGGTATGAAACTGGTTGAAGTTGTAAGGCACCTTGACTAAATGGTTTTGGATTACACATTTTTGGCCTGGTCGAAAACATGACAACCTCTCTGATGCTGGTGTCACAATAAAATGAACCTAGTTTAACTCTGTTTTGTGGTTAGCAGATAGGGACACCAACCGTCCTGTTGTAGAGATTAACCCTTTCGTTACTGTATTTATATTGAGATGCTCTGCTAGGGCATTGCCTTGAATTTTTAGTCAAATGAATCAACCCCAGTGCTTCTTTTTCTTTTTCAAGAAGCAATACTTATACCAATCACTTTTGCTGAACTGCTAAGTTACAGGAACACAAATGCACCAACACCAGTATATTTATATATACATATATCATCATCATCATCATCGTTTAATGTCCGCTTTCCATGCTAGCATGGGTTGGACGATTTGACTGAGGACTGGCAAGCCAGAAGGCTGCACCAGGCTCCAATCTGATCTGGCAGAGTTTCTACAGCTGGATGCCCATATATATATATATATATATATATATATATATATACACACACACACACACACAACAGGCTTCTTTTAATTTCCATCTGCCAAATCTACTCACTGAAGCTGGCTATAGCAGAAGAGACTTAACCCAAGGTGCCTTGCAGTGAGACTGAATCCAGAACCATGTGGTCGGGTAGCAAGCTTCTTACCATGCAGCCACACCTGCGCCTACACACACACACACGCACGCGTGCACACACGCATCCTCTTTTGAAAAAATACCTTACGGTCATACTCAAAAGAAATCACTGTTACAATGATGAAGTGATTTGTTTTTGTGAAATCCGTTTTAACCTGACTTCATATTTCTAATGTTTTTGAGAAATGGATGAAGTTCTTTTTAATTTTGTTTCCTCCTCATAATACATGCAATGATTCTTTGAGGCAAACAAAATGAAATTACAATTTCTTTGTTTTTTTTTTTGTTTTGTTGTTGTTTTCGTTTTTTTTTGTTTTTTTTTCATTACTGTATCTGGTTCTCCCTGCTTCAACAGCGACATTACTAATAATAGTATTTTATTTCTATTGTGAGAAACCGACGGTAACGTTAACAGCAGCAATAAATATATCTTTATAAACATATTAATCCTTCAGGCTCTATGGGGACAGGAAAAAGGAAATTGTAATGTCCCTACTTTTGTGAGGGATACAACAACAACAAAAACAACAGCAGCAACAACAATGATAATAGTAATAATAATGATAATCTCAATCAATCATAATGAAGGGAAAAGAGAAAAGAAACTGTTACATTGAATTTGTCAATTATTTACTCGTTTTTATTAAAAAAAAAAAGAATTTTTTTATTAAATTAAATTTTACTGTTTTCCTTTTTGAAATATGAAAATGTCTTATCTGTCTAATGTCGCTTATGGTAAAATTAGAAAAGAGAGAGAAAAATTATATATATATATATATAAACGAAACAATATAAAAAAAAGACATTTATTGCAAAGAAATTTTTTTAAAAAGAGATAAAGAGAAGGGGGGGGGGGAAACGCCACCATATTCATATGAATTAGGGAAAAAATATAATAATAATAATAACCATCTTTGCCTAGTATTGTCGTTTGTGCATTCCTTCTGGCTAACGAGTAATTAAGGAGTAATTATATAACCATGATCATTTCTAAGCATTTCTACAGAAATACGTTAAAAGAAGAAAATAAAACGGTAAAGAATGTTTTATAAATCAAGGAATGTAGATTTTGTTGGGGTATTTAAATATAGTCTTTTTTTTCTTTTTTCTTTTGGTGGGATGGGGGGGGAGTTGATATGTTAAATCTGAAATATACAGAAACGAAGAAATTTATATTGCACTAGCATTCATATACACAGACTTTTAAACACACATGTGACGTTTTGTACGCACACAGCAATTTGAGAAAAAATGTATATATATATATATATATATATATATATATATATATATATATATAAATGTTTTTCTTTTTCTTTCTTTCTCTCTATCTCTAAACATGCCTAACTTTAAAATTGCATATTAGCTGTGTTTTCTGAAATATAATGCTATGTTTATATCATTGCTCTTTCAAGAATGTCCCCTTCAATTGTGTCAGCATGAGATGTGTGTCATCTGTACATACATTTATATATGCACATTGTGTGCATGTATGTATTAATGTTTTATATATTATTTGTACAGACACTGTATGTGTGTGTGTGTGTGTGTGTGTGTGTGTGCAGCATGCTTATTAATGTCTGTATGGATTTTATATAATATTTGTGTATGTGCTTGTATGTATACACATACATGTATATTAATCTGTCTATTTGTATCTGCTTTCTTTGTCTTCCTCACCCTCTGTCTTTTCTATGATATACACATACATATCCGCCCACATGCACCTATACAGACACATCTATATGCATGTTTGTGTGTGTGTTGGCTGCATGTAGGAACATTGCCTCAATTTTACCAAAGTAGTCTTGTTCGTTTAAAATTCACCTGGGACTTTCTTAATGGTAATAGAGATAAGTGTTTAGTAGTGGTAGCTAATTATCAAACATTGATTAGAAAGAACAGAAGAGGAAACTAAAAATGTTGTCCTACTGATAGCATCTACTGCCATACACACACACACACACACACACATACATTTGTATATATATGTATATATATATATATATGTATATATATATATATATATATATACACACACACATACAAAGTGGGAGGGAGAGTGAGAAGCAGGCAGTATGCTTATCGTTGTGAGATAAACATTATCTGCTGCTTTATACAACTGTTCTATATTCTCTTTTATAGATTATGTTGTAGCTTTTTTTTCCTTTTGTTTTCCATTTTTCCTTAATGCCAATAAAATTTTGTGATGGAAGTTTTAGTATTCTAAAGCCATTACTTTTAAATTGTTGTTTCTCTTTCTTAAACATAACATACATGTACATTTGTCAATATAGTTGTCCCTTAAGCTATGAATTGGCTTTTAAAGTCTGCTGTTTATTATCTATTACCTTACCTTGAGTTTCATGGCGTCGGTCGATGATAGATAACTTTCTTCCCAGAGGATCGCCAAGTACCTATTCCCCACAGTCAGTCACACAGTACAACTTGTAGTTAAGTGCAGTGAACAAATACACAAAGAGTCTAAAGACCTTTGTACATGGATCGCAGTATTAGTATTCCCTCTCAGAGCTTCTCTTTCACCGTGTATGTGCATGTTGGTGCCACATAAAAAGCATTCAGCCCACACTGTAAAGTGGCTGGTATTTGGAAGGTCATTATGCTGTAGAAACCATGCCAAAACAGACCTCGCTGGTGCTGGTGCCACATAAAAAGCTCAGCCTTCTTTTGTAAGGTGGTTGGTGTTAGGAAGAGCATCCAGCTGTAAAAACCATGCCAAAACCGACAGTGAAGCCTGGTCCAGTCTTCTGCCTAGCCAGCTCCTGTCAACCCATCCAACCCATCGCAGCAAGGGAAACTAACGTTAAATGATGATGATGTTGATATAATGATATAGGCGCAGGCATAGTCGTGTGGTAAGAACCACATGGTTCTGGGTTCAGTCTCACTGTGTGGCACTTTGGGCAAATCTGTTCTACTATAACCTCAGGTCAACCAAAGCCTTGTGAGTGGATTTGGTGGAAGGAAACTGAAAGAAGCCCGTCGTGTGTGTGTGTGTCTATCTGTCTGTTTTCCCCCACCACCACCACCATCTCTTGAGAACTAGTGTTTGTTTTTACATCCCTATCACTTAGCAGTTCGCCAAAAGAGATTGATAGAATAAGTATTGAACTTACAAAGAATAAGCCCTGGGGTTGATTTGTTTGACCAAAACCTCTTAAGGTGGTGCTCCAGCATGGCTGCAGTCAAATGACTGAGACGAGTAAGAGAATAAAAGAATATATATATATATATATATACACACACACACACACACACACACTCACACATTATATATTCACATGCACCATTTGGTACTATTATTGATTTCAAAGTAAAGATGTCACAATTGTTCTCATTCTAGTTGTCATTGTTACATTGTAAATTTATATTATCTGTTCGGTTATCTCGGCCAAGTTTCTGCTGAAGACACTATCAACAATTTCAGCTAAATGATTTGTTTGGACTCTTTACAACAATAGTTGCTAGAGAACTGAAAGCTGTATAACTAACTGGTCATATCATATCACTTCAAGTAAACCTTGTCCCACTGACCACTAAAATGAGGCCAGCTAATCCACATGGACATTTATTGACCATTGTAGTAGCTTTTTGCTTTTATACCACAAGTTAGTTTGTTTTTTTTTTCTCAGTTTATTTACTCTGGAAGTTGATGATGACAAAGGCAATGGCAGTGATGACAACTGTGGTGGTGATGGTAGTAGTGATGAAGATGATGATGACAGCTGCTATCAGTTGTTTTTATGCTGGAGTTATTGATTGGTGAGCTTTGGTGATAAAAGATGTTTATTCATAACTTGCTTAAAAGCTGTACTCCATGTGGACATTTAAGTTAGCTCCTGTGGAGGGTTAATTGGGCCTGCAGATCAAACTAAAATGAGCTAAATAGCATGACTATAATACGTCAATAATAACTATATGTCCCGGTGGCATTTGATCAGAGGTTTAGGACGGATGAGAATTAATTCTGTAATGCAACCATTCTAGTGTTCCAGTCCCAAGTTGTATTCCAACTATTGGGCAATTTGTCCCAAAGTTCTTATCTCGGAGTAAAATTAACGAAGTAAATGTCATTTATCTCCTCCTTGATCTCTGACGTCATCTGACAAACACCAACCAAGATGGTGTGAATCAGTCAAGGTTTACCTGCTAGAAATAGCAACCCAAATGCTTTTAAATCAGAAATGCTGGATGTTCAAGAACCAAATGAAGGGTTCGGTTCATTTTTAGCGTTCTCGTTTGTGTGAGCAGTCGAGTTTATTTCAGATATTCTCATTTTAAAAATCATCTCTGGCTAATCATTGAGAGGACGTTGGTTGTGCCTTTGCAGAAGTTTGCGCTCTCTGAGTGCTCTTGTTTGTATTGTTTTTTTTTCTTTTTATTGAAAATTTAGTAGACCCCTTTATTAGTTGTTGAGTACCACTTGGTATTAACACTGTTGTTACTTTATTAACAACTTTAGATTTGGTTACGTAACATTCCAGTCAATAGCATATGTTAATTCCATTCACGCCTTCTTCTAACCATAGTCCAGCTTCCTATAACACACACACACACGTGTGTGTGTGTATATATATATATATATAGTGTACGCTATGGCTATCAGTTCTGAATAGAATATGGTATATATGACCGAAAGGATGAGCGAAATAGTTATGTAAGTCTAAGTCTTTCTTCGAGTTATTTCTCTATTTTCTCCTTTATCGACATAAATAGGATTGTTATCAACTTTGACTGCTTTAGGTGTTGAAGCCTGCCTGCTGTAAAAGAGTTAACCTTTGTGGCAAGGTATTCTAAAATGGTCGTTCAAAATCGCAGACAAAGAAATGTCAGAAAACAAAAGGGCTGCATAGTTCTGCTTTATCTGTAGAATGTTTGGTGCCAGGTAAAATAAACACCTGTCTGTGGCATAGCAGCAGAGCAGTGATGTGGAGGAGATGAGGTGGTGGTGGTGGTGGTGGTGGTGGTGTTGGTGTTGCTGTTGTTGTTGTTGGTGGTGGTTGGCGGTGGGGAATACTGCAAGAATAGCCCAGAATGAAATTCTATTTCTCAGGCTTTGAATATAAAAAAGAATCTGCTTGTTTACCCATAGTTGAGATATCTTACAGTTTTATATTCATCTGAGAATGTTGTCTAATGATTTATTCTGTTTACTCACAGCCGTGAATGAGCAAGCGTTCGCACGCATACAACTGCATACAAATGCACGTATCGTCCTTATCCATTCACATATCCTTTATGTTCTTTGTGTTTAACATAAGGCAAAAAACAGATCAACAATCTCACCTGTCGATTTACGCTTGTTTATGTGCTTGATGGCATTGGTCAAACGGTTTTGCATGTCTGGGTCCTGCATCATCTTCCTTGCGGCATCCACCAGTCTTAAGTCTTTCTTAACAGCCTCTCTCTGTTTCTCTCTCTCTCTCTTTCTCACACACACACACAACTGCTACTTCTTTGATCTGCCTCTATTAAAACGTTATCAGTTTGCTGGTCTTCTTGACACAGTTATTGATGTTCTTTTTATTTTTATTTTATTTTTTCTTTCCTACCAGTAGTTTCAGCATGTGCTTTCTTTACAACTAAGCAACTTGCTTATCAGTAACTAACTACTATGACAGTATAGTAAAACCAACACTAGAGAAGTTCACTTGATAGCTCAAGTCCTTCACAACATTCCAATTTCAGCCTCTTCTACATATCTACTAAATAGCCTCTCAACCAGATTTTATTTGGCCTTCACTCATTTTCCATTTTCTATCAGTCTCTTCCTCTGCTTATGCTTTCCATAGCTGATTGCTACACTGACTGAGGGTCTTTTCTCTCACTTAACATTATATTTTAAAACAATCTGTGTGTGTATGTATAGTAATTAGGTTTTCTGAAGCCTCTTTCTTATCTTACCCAAACACAATCTGTCCTTCAAGTGTTTGAAATGAGAAACAAAGTGTACACTTACCTCTGTCCTTGCTTCAGCCTCTGCAAACCTTCCATCTATAATGCTTAGGTTTCACTTCTCCCAAACCCATACACACACACACACACACACACACACACACACACACACACATATATATATATATATATATGCATGTACACAAGTGTGTATATGTATATATATGTACAAGTATGTATGGGTATATATATATATATATATATATATATATATACACATACATACCATATATATATATATATATATATATATATATATATATATAGAAGCCATGATAGATCGCTGACCAAACACCATTCAATTTTTTTCTCCGTGTTTTTCTCCTTGTTTTCTCCGTATTCTTTCTGTTGAAGAGCGTAGCTCGAAACGTTAAAGACTTTCTGTATTCCCGAGCGTCAAACTAATGCATCCTTTTGTTGTTTACACCACCTGTCCTCGTCTGTTGTTGTTTGTTTTCGTACATTCTCCCATATATATATATATATATATATATGTATGTATGTATATATGAAAAATAGATGAAATTGAAAATGCACAAGAGATACAGAAATGATGGAGTTTGCAACACGGCTCCACATTCTTCAAAACTTAAACTCCTGAAAATCATATGATGGTGTGTAAACTGCTAAGTAAATCTTCATATTTATTCAAAGCATTTTCAACTTCATTTATTTCTTCAATACTACTACTTTTGTGAATTAGTAAGCAAGCAGAGTTTAGTGTCCAATGAAGGAAAGGTACGCATAAGTAGGCTGGTTATACCCCTGGCACAGGCCACGGGTTATACCCAGGCTTATTCCTCATTTTTTTTTTAGGGGTTGGTAGCCACAACAAGACACACAACAAGGCATTCCATTCATTTCCCAGTTCAAAGAGGTGAGCTTTGTTCTATGCTCTGGTCAAGGTATATAACGCAACCCCCAATATCAGCAGTGGGGCCCAACACCATATGCTTGTTTACCCCCCCCCCCCCCCCCCCACTGCATCATGCTAGTTGCATACCCTTTTGAGCAACATCAA
The DNA here is from genome assembly GCF_046866305.1 of Octopus bimaculoides. NCBI lineage: Eukaryota > Metazoa > Mollusca > Cephalopoda > Octopoda > Octopodidae > Octopus > Octopus bimaculoides. The sequence continues at coordinate 11,131,319 of NC_142947.1, forward strand.
TTCATTCATCTGCCCACAAACACTCTCCAAGCTTTCCTATCATTTATATATATATACATATACATATATATGTGTATTATTTTATTTTATTTTACTTGTTTCAGTCATTTGACTGTGGCCATGCTGGAGCACCGCCTTTAGTCGAGTAAATCGACCCCAGGACTTATTCTTTGGATGCCTAGTACTTATTCCATCAGTCTCTTTTGCCGAACCGCTAAGTTACGGGGACGTAAACACACCACCATCGGTTGTCAAGCGATGTTGGAGGGACAAACACAGACACACACACACAGACATACATACATATATATATATACATATATACGACAGGGTTCTTTCAGTTTCCGTCTACCAAATCCACTCACAAGGCTTTGGTCGGCCCGAGGCTATAGTAGAAGACACTTGCCCAAGGTACCACGCAGTGGGAATGAACCCGGAACCATGTGGTTGGTAAGCAAGCTACTTGCCACACAGCCACTCCTGCGCCTATATATATATGTATGTATATATATATATACATAAATATCTATCTATCTATCTATATATATATATATATATATATATATATATATATATATATATACACACACATATTTATACATACATATATTTATATATATACATGCATGTTTGCCCCACCACCACCACTTAACAACTGGTGTTGGTTTTTTTACATCCCCTATAAATTAGCAGTTCAGCAAAAAGTGATTGATAGAATAATTACCAGACTTTAAAAAAAAAAAATGTCCCGGGGTCAATTTGTTTGCTTTTCAAGGTAGTGCCCCAGCATGGCCGCAGTCAAATGACTGAAACAAGTAAAAGATTATATATACATATATATAAATGTTGTTGTTGTTTGCTTGCTGCTGTATGGATGTTTTGGTGTTAACTTCTATCCACTTCCAGACCTTTAGTAATCATATTACTAATGAATGGTATGGTATTAGAAACATTTGTATATTTGTATAGGAGGAAACGACAAAACTAAGAAAAGCATGGCTTCCTGTGTGAGCTAGCAATGGTTTTCCTGTTAACAAGTGTTACATGCCAAATAAAAGCTGAGTGTAACATGGCCAGCTGTATCTATCAGCAGTGGATTTATAATGACTGGATTGTTTTTTTTTCTTTTCTTTTTTTTTTCCTGTTTAAATGCTAAAGAGTTCGAAACTCCAAGGGAGAGAATTATGAACAGATAACTCCAACTATTGAAGCTCTGTAGTTAATGCTGCATACAGAAAAATTGGTTGCTGCTGTTTGTGTGACCCGTATTGGCTCTGGTCAAGCCAACCTGTAATAAATTGTGTTCTTGCCTTGACCATCCCAGACACACACACACATTCACACATACATACATGCATCATTGTTTTAGCAGCAATTTTCCTGTCTTGTTTATAGAAACACATTTCCCACATCCAGATGCTCTTCATGTTGTCAACCCACATGTTAAAGTTCACCTGGTCCTTCAATCAATAAACAGCTCAATAGACGAGCAAGTATTTATGGGAAAAATGTAAGCCATAAAATCATTTCGGGCGGACACTGATCTCACTTTCAACGCAGGGTGCAAACTACATCGAGACAAGGTGAAGACACAAACAGACCCTCACACACACACACACACAGAAGTTTCAGTTTTCTTTGACCAATTCCGCTCGCAAAGCTTGAGTAGTACACGTACACCCTTGGTGCCACACAGTGAGAATGAAACATTAAACCATACAGTCGTGAAATGAACTGCTAAACACATAACCACACACATGCACACACACACACGTACTATATATAGAGTATAATAATGTGTCTTCTTTAAAACTGTAAGCTGTGGTTTGAGGGAGATTTAGCTGCTATTTTTAGCATGTCGAGTGAATGACACACCGTCCCCTACACACAGCTCACCTCCATGAATTGTTGGATCAGTGGGTGTCATGACCATGTGTTCAAACTCCAACCATATGTATTCCTAGATTATTGACACGTACAGGCTGTTGCTTGTCTGGGTTTAAGCTTTTATGTGGTTAAAAGAAGAAGAAAATACTTTTTCCAAACTACGTGTGGGTGATCTACACTTTAGAAATAAAAAAGAGAGAGAGAAAAGAGAAATACCGTATATATATCTGGTCATGAAACTGTCTGTTCTATGTAAAGAAGAACAAAGCAACTTTTTAAGTCAGACAAGCGTGAAAAACGAATAACAACAATAACAAACAAACAAAAGCAATAAAAAGTGAGCAAATAATGATGATGATGATGATGATGATGATGTTTTTGATTCCAATATTAAAAAAATATTGATTTCTAGCATACTCTTTTACTTGTTTCCAGTCATTTGACTGCGGCCATGCTGGAGCACCACTTTAAGTCGAACTAATTGACCCCCAGGACTTGTTCTTTGTAAGCCTAATATTTATTCTGTCGATCTTATTATTTGCCGAACTGCTAGGTTATGGGGGGGGCGTAAACAAACCAACATCGGTTGTCAAGTGATGGTGGGGGGGACAAACACACACACACACACACATATATCATTGTTTGTTGCAGGATTTGTACCCAAGACATAGAGAGATGTAATTGCATAGCACAAGATATATCTAGCACTCTACCAAATCTGTCACTCTACTGCAGCTATGAGAATTTGAGCTTATTTTATAATAATAATAAATAATAATAATAATGATAATAATGATGATGATGATAAAAATAATAATAATGATAATCTTTTCTACTAAAGGCACAAGGCCTGAAATTTTGAGGGAGGGGTCCGGTCAATTATATCGACCCCCCAGTGTTTCACTGGTACTTAATTTATTGATCCTTAAAGGATGAAAAGCAAGGTCGACCCTGGTGGAATTTGAACTCAGAACATAAAGACAGAAATGCCGCTAAGCATTTTGCCCAACATGCTAACGATTCTGACACCTTATAATAATAATAATCCTTTCTACTATAGGCTTGAGGCCTGAAATTTGGTGAGAGGGGGCTAGTTGATTACATCGACCTCAGTATGTAACTGGTACTTATTTTATGGACCCCCCAAAAGGATGAAAGGCAAAGTTGACCTCGGCAGAATTTGAACTCAGAACGTTAAAGACAGATGAAACGCTGCTAAGCATTTTGCCCAGCATGCTAACATTTCTGCCAGCTCACCACCTTCACCATAATAATAATAATAATATCCTTCCTAATTTTAGCTCAAGGCCAGCAATTTTGAAGTGGGGGAGTGTTAGTTGATAAAGTACCGGTCAAGTACTGAGGTTGACTCTGGTACTTAACTGGTAATTTATTTTACCAACTATAGACAGACAGACAGACAGACAGACAGATACAGGCTAGAACTAGTATTAAATAGGTTGAATTGGACAAAGTTTGTGTATGATGACAAAAAAACATGTCTGTGTAGGCACATGCATTCTTTTTTTTTGCATGCTCGTATGCGCACGTAACTTTGTTTTTTCCAGGTATATCCCCCACTCCCTATCTGTCGATACTTCTCTATTACCACCACACCCACCTGCAAAATGGTTGACTTGTTAAATTAGGCAGATCTTCATGGTTTTATTTTTTTCTATGTAATTATTCATTCATATATATATATATTCATAAATAGAGAGAGAGAGATAGAGATATACACACTCACAAACACAACTTGCGCACGTCAAAACCATATATGTATTTATATGTGTGTGTGTGTGTGTGTGTGTATATATATATATATATATATATATATATATATATGTACGGGTACATGTATATATACATACACGCAAACACACATACACATATATACATATATATTGAGAGTAGTGGGGTGAGTGAATGCATAGAAGACACAGTGGGGTTTTCATCTTCCTTTTTTTTTTTTATTTCATACTTCATTACCTCTTAAAAAAACTTGTGCAGTGTGCACACACCATAAGTCGAGATGCTAAACTCTATTGACCTGTAAATCTTTGTCAACAGAAGCGGAATAGACTCAAGAGCTATCTTGCAGCATTAAAAAAGAAAAGAAAGAAAGATTTAAAAAAATAAAAATAAATCAACGAAAAACAAAGAAACAACAGAATATAAAATGAGATAGCAGTTGTATTTCCTGTCTTAATACAGACTTATTATTGAATATGAACTTATTTGCTTATACAAGTGGTGTGTGTGTGTTTATATGTTGGTGCTGGTGACAGTTTGAAAGAAATAAATGAAACTAAGGGAATTGCCTCTGTGTGATCACTCGTCGTGCTAGAAATAGCTGCCAGATCCTGCTGTCTAAGGCATTTAGATTTACTGAAGTTTGTCCTAAACGTCCCATGCCTGTTTTCAGACTTTTACTTGGCCCTTTGTTTCATGCGTTTTAAGTAAGTAAGCAAGTAGCTGAACACTCCACAGGCATGCGTGCCCTTAACATAGACCTCAGGGAGATTCAGTATGACTCACCTACTGGAGTAACTCATTTTTGCCAGCTGTGTGGCAAAAATTTTATAATGCAAAAACACCCTACTGACTGTAAATTAGTCAATGAAATAGATATAAAATTTTAAAATTTCTTCTTTCTCTATGGCTTGGTATCAAATGATCTGTGACCTGGAGGTTGGAGAGCCCTGCTATGTACAATTGTTCATTCTGCTAGAAATAGCAGCCACACTCTATAGTCTTTTGATACTAACCTGCTCTTAGTTCTATGATGCAAAGCCATCTGCCAACTGGCCTACGGACTGGTGGTTAGGGGCCCTTAATGCAGAGGACAAAAAAGGGGCTGGAGGAGATGTTGGGAGGTACCTCTGGTTTAGTTTGAGGTTTAGGAAATAGTTAGATCAAATCTGAAAATGCTGAGTCTTACAGATGGAATGTCACTTGATGAGTGTGCATGGGATTCCTGAGAATGGCAATGATAGATGTTAAAACAATAATGTTTATGATTGTGTGTGTGTGTGTGTGTGTAGAAACTGTCTGAAGAAGCATGACAAATGTAGATATCTTCAAAGCCTTCAAAAGCCTCTAGAGAGTTGATCTTTAACTCCAGTTTTATAGTGTGAAGCAGATGAGAGATTAATCTTTTCCCTGATAAGTTCGCAATGTATTGCAGTTAACATTCTCGAATGATGTGTTGAGTATTCCTGAGAATACAGTAACAAGGTTTTCATATCATCATTATCATCATTTTAATGTCCACTTTTCCATTCTTGTGTGGGCCAGGTAGAGTTTATCAAGGTAGATTTTCTACAACCAGGTGCCTTTCCTGTCTCTAACCTTCACCTGTTTCCAAGCAAGGTTATATTTTTCCCTATGGCCAGACATGTTCTCGCAGAATATTGGAAATGAATGACGCTGCTTGTATGAGAGCATGGCTCACAACTATCAACATGCAGTACAGAAAGATCCCTGTTTTACGTGGAAAAACATGTTAAAATTATATCTCTGTGTATTTATCCGTTCTGTCTCTTAGTATATCAGGTGTTTTTCTTTCATATAAATATTCAAATGCTGCTGTACTCATGAGACACCATCTGTGTTTTGGTGTGTGTTGTGTATCTATTTATATATATGTGTGTGTGTGCTTGTATGTATATATATATATATATATACACACACATACACATATATACACACACACATATATGTACGTGTGTGTGTTTGTGTGTCTATGTTTGTCCCTCCACCATCGCTTGACAACCAATGTTGGTTTACAACCCCCGTCACTTAGCAGTTCAGCAAAAGAGACCGACAGAATAAGTACTAGGCTTACAAAGAATAAGTCCTGGGGTCGATTGGTTCGACTAAAGGCAGTGCTCCAGCATGGCTGCAGTCAAATGACTGAAACAAGTAAAAGAATTAAAGAGTATGTATATATGTATGTATGTGTGTGTGTGTGTGTGTGTGTGTATATATATATATATATATATATATATATATATTTATATTTATATGCAGTGAGAGAGAGAGAGAGAGAGAGAGAGAGAGAGAGAGAGAGAGAGATCTGGTTGTGTGTGTGTGTGTGTGTCCAAACATTTACATTATTTTTGTAAAATCCACCCAACCTTTCCTATATGTATTGTTGTTCTTGTGATTATGTTCTGTTACCTCACTAAACCAAAGTTCATCTGAACACAAAACACTTCCATATTCTATGTAGATATTCAGAAATTCCTGTCACATTTTATATCTCACGCGAATGCACAAATTCTCCATCACTCTTCCGTCTCCCCCCTCCCCTTCACTCTCTCTCCCTCTCTCTCCTCTGTCTCTCTCTCTCTCTTTCTCTCTCTCTCTCCATGTAAGAAGCTCTGTGAAGGTAAACCAGCATTGATTACAGACAAGAAATATTGAAACTGATAAGATTTCCGTAAATTCTTTAGATAAGTGAAGCCTTTGCAAACGGGAGTCACACACACACACACTCACATATACGCACACACACACATTTTCACTTATTCTCTCTGTCCCTCTCCTCTTCTCTCCCCGCTTCCATTTAATCCTCTTAAGTGATGTGGGTACACACAGCCTAAGACAAACAAACATCTCTGTAGCTTGTGTGTGTTCGAAAACATCCGCATACACATATATGCCTACATACAAACATACACACACATATGCACCCACATACAGAATTTTCTAGAAATGTGTAACTATTGGAAGAATATAGTTTTATATTTACTTAGTGTTTTTTTTTTTGTACAAATTATTGATTCCATACATATTCATGTTTATATAGACTTACACAATACATATATATGCATACACACACACACACATATATGATAATATAAATAATATATAAATATATGCATATATCCATACATATATGTACATAGCTACATCTATATGTATACATACATGCGTATATGGGTACATATATATATATATATATATATATATATATATATATATATATATATATATATATACATACATACATACATACATACACACACTCTCTCTTTCACATGTACATACACACATGCATTGATATATTATGATATTATATTTCCTTAAAAATGTATATATTTATTCTATTATGTACTTCTTCAGAAATGTTCCTTGAAATTTACCCAATAGCAACAAAACAAACATTCACTTCCTGCACCGTTTACTCCTTGACTCTGGTCTCTCAGCACTGATTCCGTACATCGACTGACCTTGCAAAGACTATGAGACTCGGTGGATGAGGGTGGTGGGGGAAGAAGATAGAAGTGGCGGTGGAGGAGAAGGGAGAAGAGGAGGCAGGGTGGCCCAGGAGGAAGGGGTTCTTGGGTTGATTGCAAGTGCATGATAGTCATCTGTGAAACACCATGCTGCAATGGGTGCACAGCCATTTTGTCTATGCAGTTTACATATATATATATGTATATATATAGGCGCAGGAGTGGCTGTGTGGTAAGTAGCTTGCTTACCAACCACATGGTTCCGGGTTCAGTCCCACTGCGTGGCACCTTGGGCAAGTGTCTTCTACTATAGCCTCAGGCCGACCAAAGCCTTGTGAGTGGATTTGGTAGATGGAAACTGAGAGAAGCTCATTGTATATATGTCTGTGTATGTATATGTTTGTGTGTCTGTTTGTCCCCCGCAACATCGCTTGACAACTGATGCTGGTGTGTTTAGGTCCCTGTAACTTAGTTAGCGGTTTGGCAGAAGAGACCGATAGAATAAGTACTAGGCTTACAAAGAATAAGTCCTGGGAGTCGATTTTATTTGACTAAAGGCGGTACTCCAGCATGGCCGCAGTCAAATGACTGAAACAAGTAAAAGAGTAGAAGAGACTATATGCACTACTACTTAAAGGCAGGTAACTGTGTTTGTGCAGAATGAGAAGTGGTAGGGGGTTGCGGGGCGGGAGGGAGGGAGGGAGAGTGGACAAGGTTTGTTGTTGTGTTGTGTTATGGCAAGGCGAAAGCATGCTTCATTATTCTGGCTGACACAGTGGAGGAGGCTAAGCTACTGTTATTATGCAGAGAGGTAGCATTTATTTATTTAGCGATGTGATGGGTGGTAGGGTATATGTATACATATATAGTGCACACACACACACACACACATATATACACGTGCACGTGCACAGATATAATAGTTCTTTATATATATATATATATATATATATATATATATATATATATACATATATATATATATATATATATATATATATATATATATACATATATATATATATATATATATACATATATATATATATATATATATATATATATATATATATACATATATATATATATATATATATATATATATATATATATATATATATATATATATATATACATATATACATATATATATATATATATATATATATATATATATATATATCATCATCATCATCATCATCGTTTAACGTCCGCTTTCCATGCTAGCATGGGTTATATATATATATATATATATATATATATAAAAACTGGTTTTCCTTTCTTTTTTCTTGTTTTTGTTTTTGTTTATTTCGTTTGTTTTTTCTTGGCAGGGTGGAGTGAGGGGGGAGGGGGCTCTTCTTCCTCCTCCTCCTCCTCCATACCCCAGTCTGCACACACACTTTTATTTCATTAGCTTTTACTTTTTTTGTGTCACGTTGTTTGTATTTTCCACATCCTCTTACTACACATCCGTAGGTATTCCACCCCACCCACCCCTCTCTCTCTCTCTCTTTCTCTCTCTCTCTCTAACTGAGGTGGTTATGTAAAACTAAACAAAACAAAAAAGAAAAAAAAAAAAAGAGAAAGAAATTTCTGCTTTAAAATACAATCTTTTTTTTTTTCTTTATTTCTTCTTTTTCAAAGTGTATTTCTTTGTTTTTAATGTTTTACCAGTTGGTTGGGGGGGGGGGGGGTTAAGGGGCTGATTTCAAGACAGGTATTGATTTGTTTTTTTAAACTATCTTACAAAAGAGATATTCTATAAAGACATATACTCAATTTTTGTTTGCCATTCTTTGAGGTCCTCACCATGGTCTTTACATTAGAAGCTAGTTCACATTTTTATGCATTCCTTCTGGGGTTTTTTGTTTTAGACATGTGGACACACATACATACACACACACACACATTCCTCCGGTTCACCTTCTCTTGACACCTCTCCTAATGTCATCACTTTCTCTACTATATTCTCCCTTAGTCAAGGCAACCTCACTAGTGCTGGTGTCACACAAAAGGCCTGCACTTCACTCAGTGAAACAGCAAACTGAGCAGAGACAGTGTAAGGTTATGCGGACTCTTTGTCCACGTAGAAGGCTGGACAACTTCTATACAGTTAATGCCAAAAAAAATTTTTTTAATGCACCCAGTACACTCTGTAGAGTGGTTGGTGTTAGAAAGGGCATCCAGCTGTAGAAATCTTGTCAGAATTGGGATTGTGTGTCTTGGGAGGGCCGTTATGCCAATAATATTAAACACACACACACAGATTCGATATCACTTCTTTATTGTTAGTCAGTTGAGTAATTCCATTACCTTGAATTACAAAGTTATGAACAGAAAGTTTATCATTGTGCTTTTTCATTAAAAACGCTGCATGTGACACATGTAGAAATGGCTGCTTCAGGCTCATATGAATATATTTATGTGTGTATGTATGTGTGTGTGTGTGTGTGTAATATATGTGTCGAGAGTTGTATCTGTCTAGCAAGTAACTTGATCTGAGACGGTGAGTACTAAAAGTAAAGTAATTACATTGTGGATGAGCCATTCTAGCCATCTAATTACGCACAAATCTGTTAAAAAAATATGCGCTTTACATTTAATACGACATTTGTTATACAACTGTGTCAGGGACCTGGTTGAAATTGTGTAATTGAAAATCTTAATGCCTTATCAAATTTCAAGTAAATTTAACAATTTTTGTGCATTAAAGGGCTGGAATGGTTTTGGAATAATTTAATTGTCTCATATATGTATATATATATATATATATATATATATATATATACAGGGATAGATAGAGAGAGCTGTCATTATTTGACATTTACCATCTATTTTCTTCGCTGGCATGGGTTTGACGGTTTGATAGGAGCTGGTAAACCAGAGTGCTTCATTCCTTGGAGCACCAAAAGAAAAGCATGCATCGTGGTATTTGTTCCAGCTGTTTGCATTCTAAGTTCAAATCTTACTCTGGTTAACTTTGCTTTTCATCCTTTTGGGGTCAATTGAATAAAGTACCAATCAAATATTGGATCGATGGTATCGACTACCCCTCCCTTTTCTCAAATTTACTAGCCTTGTGCCAAAATTAGAAAGAATTATCATCGTCATAGGTGCAGGAGTGGCTGTGTGGTAAGTAGCTTGCTTACCAACTACATGGTTCCAGGTTCAGTCCCACTGCGTGGTACTTTGGGCAGGTGTCTTCTACTATAGCCTCGGGCCGACCAAAGCCTTGTGAGTGGATTTGGTAGACGGAAACTGAAAGAAGCCCATTGTATATATATATATATATATATATATATGTATGTTTGTGTGTCTGTGTTTGTCCCCCCAACATCGCTTGACATTCGATGCTGGTGTGTTTACGTCCCCCAAAACTTAGCGGTTCAGCAAAAGAGACCGATAGAATAAGTACTAGGCTTCCAAAAAATAAGTCCTGGGGTCAATTTGCTCGACTAAAGGTGGTGCTCCAGCATGGCCGCAGTCAAATGACTGAAATAAGTAAAAGAGTAAAAGAATCATCATTGCATTAGGAGGCTTTGAGCTTAGTTGTTGCTATCATCACAGATTTCGTTTCTTTATTAAAGTGTATATTACTCTACCAAGGTCATTCCAACAGAATAGATTTGTGGTGGAAAGCATTCTTAATTGATATTTTAGCGTGTGCTCTGTTTTTATTTATTTATTTATTTTTTTTTGTATTTTTCTTACTTTTTTTTTCTCTTTGAAATGTTTGCACTTAACTAAGAGTTCCCATCTGAATAATTTAATAGGAAGTCTTTGGACTTCATTTTTGACAGGCCAGCAAGCAAGCTTTTAAGGTGGTCACTCAGCCTGTTAGACACAGCAACCGAACTTTTCACAAATCATCACCATTCAGTCATGAATAAGAGGACACAGTGTTATAATGGAGTCTTGGGGCAAAAACTGGAAGTACGACTTTGTTTTAGTTTTGCTTTTGAGATCCAATAATCATGAGAACAGATTTTATGTCTGTATATCATGACTTAGTGAGTTTTTATATCATCATCATCATCGTTGTTTAACGTCCGCTTTCCATGCTGGCATGGGTTGGATGGTTTGACTGGGGACTGGTGAGCCAGATGGCTGCACCGCTGAGTTTCTACAGCTGGATGCCCTTCCTAACGCCGACCACTCCAAGTGTGTAGTGGGTGCTTTTACGTGCCACTGGCACGAGGGCCAGTCAGGCGGTACTGGCAACGGCCACAATATATATATATATATATATATATATATATATATATATAGTTTGTCATAAGAATTTAGAAACTTCAAGAGAACGTGAAATATCTCATTTTTAATTGTAAAACTCAGAGTAGATAAAATTATAAATTATAGCAGGTAAATATTGAGTTAGAAACCCTCTGTGTATGTGTGTGTGTGTGTGTGTGCGTGAATTTTTTTAGTATTGCGGCTTTCCTGAGGATGAGCCATGTTTTATGTGGCCAGCTTCTCATAAATGGTTGCCCGTGCTTGTTTTATGCACTTGTTAGATCTACTGGAAATAGCAGCCAACTCACTCTCGTTTCACACTCTACTGCCTTAACGAAGGAGAAGAAGAAGAAAAGCGGAGTACATAGTCCTTAAATATGAAAAAGACATGAAAGTTATCTTTCATCACAATTCTGCATGATTAGAGCTAGACGACAACGTTAAAAGTTTATGCAAAATAAACCATAAACAGTACCAGAAATGAAACTGTGTCGTTAGCGTTTTTTTTGTTTTGTTTTGTTTGTTTGTTTGTTTGTTTTTTGTCCCCCCACCCCCTAATACCATTTATAGCAAAATAAAAATGTCTTTGATCAACAAACTGAAAACAGGTTGCAAGCAGGTAGACACAGCTTATCGTGGAATATAATCTATAATGAAAAACAAAAATGTTATGTCACTGCAATACACCGCATAAATCTGACAAATTTGAAAGACAAGGTTGATTTTCATATTCAGAAGATAGCAGCAATTAGTAAAAATTGTATTTTACAGTTGCGAATTTTAAGTCTTGTTGTTGTTGTTGTTGTTGTTGTTGTTGTTGGGTGTGTCTGTCTACGTGAAAGATTTAAATAAATGGGTCAAATAATGTATTAGCAGGTTATCGGATAAACTGTTTATCACTAAATTTTCTGAACAATTCCTCACCCCGCCCCACCCGTACCTCTCTCTGGCTCTCTCTCTCTCTCTTTCTCTTCCATGCACATGTATTTGTTACCGTGTGGTGTATCTCTCTGAATGTATCTACACATCTTTACTCATTTTTGTGTTTAAATAACTTATAAATTATGTAAATACACTCTGTGTGTGTAAAACTGATTTTCTTTCAAGCCTGTTCTATTGAAGACTCAACTATGTTAGAATTTAATTTTTCTTTTTTTTTTTGTGTGTTAATTTTTTTTTCTTGTATTCCTTTAAGTTAGTAGCAAAGGATCATGGAGATAATATATAAATATATCCTCCCATTGTAGGAAATATATATATATATATATACATACACACACATATATACACAAACACTTGTATATACACATATATATATATTAGTACTAATATATATAGTACTATTAGTGGATCATATCTTTGTACTATGTACATTAAATGATGTTTATCTCTTACTGGATGGAGTTCTTTTTGGAGGTTGAACTTACCTTACCAAAACAGTGAGCTACACACACACACACACACACACACACACACACACACACACTCAGGCGCACTTACATCGACACACTCACCCATACTCATGTCTATATGCAGGTTAATTGTGTCAGGGTAGCTTACAGGAAGTAATAATAGTATCAGATAAGGCACTAAAGTCTAGTAACTGTAGTAGCAGATATCGCTCATCTCTCTCTCTCTCTCTCTCTCTCTCTCTCTCTCTCTCACCATAAAGCAGCATGTCTGTGTGTTTGTATGTACACACCTCAACGATGAAGTGATGTACTTCTCTACATTTGCTTGTGTTAAACGTTTATAGTAATTTTTCGCATTTTTTTCCCCTTCTTCCTTACAGTGTGGTGGTACTTTCCTGGTAAGTGACTTGTATCTTAGACTGCTGCATGTTAAAAACGGCACCGTTGTGTTCCCCTTTTTTTCATTTCTTTCACAAGGTATTGCGACTTTTTTTTTTTGTTTTTACTTTGTCGTGCACCTCTGTGACTCGGTCGGTGGCACATCTGCTTGCAATACTGCAACTGTGTCTGTGACCAAGGCCGTTGTGGTGCCACAGAAATTTTGGCATAAAGTAAATGGAAAATCGAACAGACAGGCATGGGTGTTTGGTAAAGATGGTTGCTTTGCAATTTCATGTCCTCAGTTTTCTGTTCAGTTCCACTGCACAGCACCTCGGACAAGTGCCTTCTTCTAATAGCCCCAAGCAAACCAATGTCTTGTGAGCGAATTTGGTAGACAGAAACTATCTGGTAGCCCATCATGCATTATATATATATATATATATATATATATATATATATATATATATATATATATATATATATATATAATATTATGTTATATGGCCCAGTGGTTAGGGCAGAGGATCGCGGTTTCGATTCCCAGACCAGGTGTTGTGTGTGTTTATTGAGCGAAAACATCTAAAGCTCCACGAGGCTTCGGCATGGGGTGGTGGCGACCCCTGTTGTACTCTTTCGCCCCAACTTTCTCTCACACTTTCTTCCTGTTTCTTGAGTAACGCTGCGATGGACTGGCGTCCCGTCCAGCTGGGGGGGGGGAGGGACACATACGCCATAGAAACCGGGAAACCGGGACCATGAGCCTAGCTTGGCTTTAAAAGTGCGCATAAATAAATAAATATATGAAGGCACGTGACCTAGTAGGTTAAGCTGTTGCACTCACACTCGCCAGATCGTGGGTTCGATTCCCTGACTTGGCGGCATGTTGTGTCCTTGGGCAAATCACTTCATTTCACGTTGCTCCAGTTCCCCTTCAACCAGGAGGGGTTGTTGGCCTGTTCGCCTAGCCAGCAGAGTGGCATGATTTGAAGGCTAAAACAATGCAAAAGTGCATTGTGACCAGTGATGTGTAACAAGATATGATAGTCTGGTCGGTTACATGATTGATGATAGCTAGATAGATAGAGAGATAAACTTACTTGAAAATGGATGAGTGGTGTTCAATTATATATAAATAGAACAAAAACACAATAAAAGACATTAAAACGTTTGGACAGATAGACGATACAAAGTTAGACAAGAGAAACAACAATCAGAAGGACAGGCAAAATAAGACGGGCATATATGGGTACAGGACGTCACCAACTGTGTAAACAACATGATGTATGAAAAGAAACGAGTTAAATACACAAACAACAAGAGAAAAAAATGGAAAACAGGACAAGTAACGCAGAGAACGACCCTTCATCAGTTGTTGGCTGTCTATCTACTTCTCATTTTGATCATTCAGATAGATATATGTCTGTGTGTATCCTTGTATCTGTTTAGCTTCTATCATTAGTTCACATGCAAAGCTGTTGTCACCAATGGCGAATACTTGGTCTTCAAAATACGACACATTTGATTGGTTGATCGCATACTCTTTTACTCTTTTACTTGTTTCAGTCATTTGACTGTGGCCATGCTGGAGCACCGCCTTTTAGTCGAGCTAATCGACCCCCAGGACTTATTCTTTGTAAACCCAGTACTTATTCTATCAGTCCCTTTAGCCGAACCGCTAAGTTACGGGGACGTAAACACACCAGCATTGGTTGTCAAGCAATGCTAGGGGGGACAAACACAGACACACAAACATATACATACATACATATATACTCTCTGAGTGGTTGGCGTTAGGAAGGGCATCCAGCTGTAGAAACTCTGCCAAATTAGATTGGAGCCTGGTGTTGCCATCCGGTTTCACCAGTCCTCAGTCAAATCGTCCAACCCATGCTAGCATGGAAAGCGGACGTTATACAATGATGATGATGATGATGATGATGATGATGATATATATATATATATATATATATATATATATATATATATATATATATATACACATACATATATATACGACGGGCTTCTTTCAGTTTCCGTCTACCAAATCCACTCACAAGGCTTTGGTCGGCCCGAGGCTATAGTAGAAGACACTTTGCCCGAGGTGCCCCGCAGCGGGACTGAACCCAGAACCATGTGGTTGGTAAGCAAGCTACTTATCACACAGTCACTCCTACGCATGTTCGCCCTCTCCAATAGTCTTTGTGCTAATTTGAAGTCAACATTAAAGGAGTATTTCTTCATACTAACTTGTGCCTGAATGAGCTTTGCAGCTCCAACAAGTACAGAAATGATGGAATCAGATTACAGACAGTTTGGAGTGGTTGGTTTCTTTTTTTGTTGCTTCTAACTTTTCCAATGTAACCCCAAAGTATTTTATCTGTCCTTAACAACTACTGTTTAATCGCCGTTGTCATCATCATCATCATTACCATCAATCAACTAGTGGCATTGGAATGAGGTGTCGCTGAATCTAATTATTCACCGAATAATTAGTTTGCCCCATATTTTGTATGAAATATTGTTGTCCCTGTAATTACAACATGTAACATGTGATCCCAGTATGTAATACAATAAGAAGGATTTTGCTTAGGGGAACAGCAGTATTGTCAAGTTGAATTAAGTTATATAGAGACTTCCTCACTGTCTCAAGTAGTAGAAGCTTCTATACAATTCGCTTTTATTCTTTTACTTGTTTCAGTCATTTGACTGTGGCCGTGCTGGAGCACCGCCTTTAGTTGAATCAAATCGACCCCAGGATTTATTCTTTGTAAGCCTAGTGCTTATTCTATCGGTCTCTTTTGCCGAACCACCAAGTTACGGGGACCTAAACACACCAGCATCGGTTGTCAAGCGATGTTGGAGGGGACAAACAAATACACAACATATACACACGCATGCATACATACATATATACAACGGGCTTCTTTCAGTTTCCGTCTACCAAATCCACTCCCAAGGCTTTGGTCAGCCCGAGGTTATAGTAGAAGACACTTCTGAAGTTTTTTTTGTTTTTGTTTTTTGTCCCCAGTACAAGGGGTTTCTGCAAGGCAAACAAACAGTACTGCTACAATCAACTAGTGTCTGTATGTGTGTGCGTGTGCCTATACATACTTGTACTGTTGCATATACACAAATGATGCCAAACATTTATACCTCTCTAGCGAACCAACTTCACTAAACATATGCATGCACATGTACACATTCACATACATACATACATACACACACACACGGGGACAATCCCATGTCTAAATAACTGTATCCTGATTATTACATCAATACACACACACACACACAGAAAGGGAGACCATACCACAAACATAGACAGACATGTCAGATTGACCTAATCAACATGTACTAATAAGAAATAAAATCTGATATTTATCTAACTGTACGCATACATTCTCTTTCATACAGACACACAGACGTGTCTTCTTTCAGTCATCTTTTTTTCTGGTTTTCTTTTCTCTCACACACGTATAGATGCATGCACTTCAATACAGATACACACACACATCTACTCAAATACACACACACGCATGCATGTCAACACATTTGTACATGCGCACACATACAGGCAGTGATTCTGTAGCAGATTTATCTTACATTTGCATGAGAACTTTTACTGTCACCATATTGAATTTCTGTCCACTTGGGTTCATAGACAATGTCACCCAGTATATGTGGTTTTGATTGGGTATGAGTGTGTTTTCTCATTTCTGGGTAACCTCACTCTGTCTTGCTTGTATCATGTGTACACATCCAAGCTTCTGGGATTACTTGTACCAAACAAAGCATCATCCTATTTGTGTTTCTAGATATGGCCATTTCACCTTTATTATATACAGTACATTGTCCTAAAATTTAGGATTCTAAAAGCTATGGTTTCCAGTTAAAACATAACCTTTTTTTTTTAACTATAGAGAGCCCCTTGACAAGTTTGCATTACTATTTAGAAGTTGTGGAGGTGCATGGCTTAGTGGTTAGGGTGTTGGACTCATGCTTGTAAGAGTGTGGTTTCAATTCCTGGACCAGGCAATGCATTGTGTTCTTGAGCAAATCACTTCATTTCACTTTGTTCATTCCACTCAGTTGGCAAAAATGAGTGACCCTGCGACAAACTGGCGTCCCATCCAGATGGGGGACATTTACAACATGAAAACTGTGAAACTGGCCCTTATGAATTAGTATGACTCAAGAAGGAATACTACTACTACTACTATTTAGAAGTTTCTTTACTGCCATATCTGTGGTTGTGATTCGTTGTAACCCTGTTTTTTTGGGGGTTTTTTTTTTGGAGAAGTACTTGAGTCATTGTATATGATAAAGTCGCGAAAATTAATAAGGATTTTGAATTCTTGTTTAGCTCCTTCATCAGCTATGAATCAAAGTTGTCCAAACGATGATCATCCTAAGGCTACCTTGTCCAAGTGTCATTGAGTCTTTTTTTTTTTAAGACTGTAGGTTATGATTGGTTAATGGTACTTGCTAAGAGACCTTGCTGACATAGTTCTATATACTACAGTTCTTATATATATATATATATATATATATATATATATATATATATATATATTACTATGATTGACCATTGACTGAACACTATTCAATTTTTTTTTCTCCGTGTTTTTCTCCTTGTCTCCGTATTCTTTCTGTTGAAGAGCGTAGCTCGAAACGTCAAAGACTTTCCGTATTCCCGAGCGTCATACTAATACATCCTTTTGTTGTTTACACCACCTGTCCTCGTCTGTTGTTGTTTTTTTCTTACATTCTCCCATATATATATATATATATATATATATATATATATATATATATATATATATATATATATTTCAGTGTGTGTGCTCATATTTCCTTGTCTTGGCATCACAGGATACTTGTAAATTAATGTCACTATCATACAAGCAGTGAGTCATTCGTTTCCAATATTCCATGCAAACATGTCTGGCCATGGGGAAATATAACCACTGCTTGGAAGTGGGTTAGGGTTGGCAACAAGAAGGGCAGCCGGCTGTAGAAAAAAAACCCTGCTGCAACAAATTCTGACTGACTCATGCAAGCATGGAAAAGTGGACATTAAATGATGGTGGTGGTACATGTGTGTATACAATATTCTACTTCCTGTATCCAGTATTTAAGTTTCGCCTCAATCTGTTTATAAGTTTAAAAGGCTGTAATGCTTTTATGTAGCTACTTGTATACGTCTAAGTGTGGGCACATGTGCTGAAACCTGTTGCTGACCATGTGTAAGTGTGTGCATGCGTGAGTGCATGCACATACATGCGTGCGAACTGAGCTTGTCTATAACAAGCGCATCTGTGTACGTGCGTATATGCACTTGAAGGTCTGCATATTTATGTAATTGGTACTTAACACTCATCCAATACTCGCATTAGTCTGCACACAAACACACACACACGTTAATATTTGTTTAATCTTAGTAGATTGCATGTTATTAAGACCTTCTTGGATGAGACCATCCGTTTACTGTCTATCAGTGAACTCCACACACACACACACACCTTGCATTTGTCTTTCTTCTCGTATGATGGCCACAATAATGAAATTCAGTAGATTCTCTTCCTTCTCTTCTACTTTCACATGTGAAGAGTTTTTTTTTTTTTTTTTTTTGTAATTCGAAGACGAGGATGGGTGGGTGGAGGTTGTTATTATTATTGTTAAGAAAATGAAAAAAAACTAATGAAGTAGATAAATGATAATTTAGATAACGTCCTTGATAGAATGACCCTTGTCTACATAGCTAAGCCTTGAGACTTGCAAAGCAAGGCCTGGCAATTAGCTTGCTGGCAACATATCAATTATATCATTAAATGACATTTTTTTGTGACAGGTATACTAGCATTATTTGCACTCGATCTACTTTCTCCTTTGCTTCCCCCCCCCTCTCTCTCTCTCTCTTTCCAGTAGTTAGCCTCACAGCATCTGGAGTGTGATCTTGAACTTTAAAACCTGCCCTGCAGTGGTTGTGTGTGTGTGTGTGTGTGTGTGTGTGTTTGTTTATCAGCTGAGATGAAGGCATATTTAGCTTTTGCGGTAGCGTGAAGGAAGTGAGTGAAAGAGCAGTGTTCAGTGTCTTTTGTTTCACACACACACATTCACACTTAATAGTTCATTAGGTAAATATCTTCATAATGCCAGCCAGCCTATCAACAAAGCCAGCTGTTGATTGGTTGGTTAGTTTGCTGGTTGTTTGGTTGGCCAGTTAGTCAATCAGTGAAGTTGTTCACTCTCCCTCTCTCCCTCTCTGTCTCTCTCTCTCTCTCCCTCTCTCTCTCTGTCTCTCTCTCTCTCTAACATACACACTATATGACCTACAACTTATGGGAGCGACTGGTTTGCAGAGTTTTACAGTTGATAGGAACTTTCTCAGTTTATGAAAGCAGAAATTTACATTGTACTCACAACCCGTTACCAGCACGGAAAACGAATTTTAAATGATGATAGGAATAATAATCAAGACATTATTCACAACTACATTCGGAAAGAAATTTCATGGATAAAGACTAAATTCTTTAGAACTTAGCTTCATTTGTTAAAATACATGTTGTTATAGTTATGGACTGGCAGAATCATTTGAGCAACAGATAAGATACTTAGAGGTGTTTTTTGGTGGGGGAGGGGAGGGTCTACATTCTGAATATGAACTCCACTGAGGTCCATTTCGCCATCTTGCCCATGGGTCAGCGGAATCGGTAGAACATCAGACAAAATATGCCATGTAGTATTTAGTTGCTTCCCTTGGTATCCTGGCAACAAATCCTGCTGCTACCACCTGGATATCATATATGTATGTATGTTTGTGTATATGCATGTGTGTATATATATATGTATATAAGCATTAAGCCCAATATACAGAGATAAAAAAACTATGATTGAGTACAACATACCAAGATAAAAATATATTTGTGTTGAGGTGCTCTGTGTTTCTTTCAATTAATTTTAGATATAACAAAGAAATTAGCAAAATAACTTAGTTATCATTCAGCTAGTGTTCGGAACGTAAATTGTGACAAAGGTTTTGGTGGAAGATTTTCATTCAGAACTTTTGAAAACCAGACGTTACAGAGCCAGAGGTGGTTTCAGACGGGTTGGCATCATTGGTATTAAGCAATGATGCATCATTCATATTGAGTATCTCAGTTACTGTAGGCAAAATTATGATTGATCCATAATACTATGTATCAGCTATTGACAATTTAAGAGTCAACATTCGAGTCTGAAATGACAGGGAGACTTAGGAAGTTGAAATTTGTTTTGTGATGTTATAATTCACCAGACCATACCAGCTGTATTGTTATCACACCCATTCTTCAAAATCAGAATCCAGACCTAGCACTGAAATTTTTCATCTCTCCTCAGTTCAAAAGAAGTTTAAATGGCTGTTGTTGTGGAAGCACTGCACAAATTAATGAAGCGTTTGGAAAATGTCATTGCAGAAAAATATTTAGAAAAAAATTTTTGCATTTTTGCATTTTTTGGTGTAAATGAGCAGAGATTGAGCAGTGAAAGGTGTAACCAACACTGGAAACTATATATCAACATTTTTTTCTTCTTTTTACTTTTAAAAGCTGAAATATCTTCATTCTCTATATTTTTTCCTTTATTTTTTTCACGAGGTTTCGTTTTGGTACAAGCTTTTTAGACACCTTTGTGTGTTGTGTGTAAGAAATAGTATGATTAAACACAACAAGACTGATAGAATAAGTCCTGGGATCAATTCATTCGACTAAACCTCTCAATGTGGTACTCCGGCATGGCCACAGTCCAGTGACTGAAACAAATAAAAGATGAAAGCAATACCAAGAATTTCATTAAAATATTTTTGTTGTTTGCTTTTTAATAAATGTATTTAAATGGACACCTAAAACACCACAGGTCATCACATATTGCTTGGACATTAACCATTGCGTGTCTCTTCAAATTCATTTAAAAGTGAAACTAACATTAGTTCAGTCAGTGTTCTCGCGGGAATCTAAAACATTGATTTAATTGATTAGTGAGTGCAGTTGAATATTGATTTTAAAATATGTATTTTTACAGTGCAATTGGAACATGTATTGTTGGTTGAATCTGCTTAAACTGCTTTTCTATCGTTATTACTACCTTGGCCTTCGGTACATGGTGGCGGATGGTCGAATATTAATATTAGAATATTAATATTTAGTTTGGCTTTTTATGTTCCGAGTTCAACTGCTGCCACAGTCGACTTTGCCTTTCATTCTTCCAGGGTCGAGAAAATGAATACTGGTTGAGTATTGTGAGTTGATGCATATCACATGCACAAGCTGTTGCAACCAGCTGATCAATAAAGTGCAGTTGCTGAATGACATACTCAAACGCAGGCATACAGGTCCTTGTATTTGAACAGACGCACATTATAAATGCACCATTGGCATTATGTTATCTACAAAAATAAATAATACTTTCAGTATTACATCCACACAATCATTACCTCTGTCCTTTGACCTGTCCAACATGGAACATCTATGGAAGTCCTACCAGGAACATCCACTCTGTTGGTATTGCTCTCAGGGCCATTGAGGCCCACAAGCACCACACCACAACATGGACTAGAACTTGTGGTGGATATAGGTGGGTTGCTTTGCAGTATTTGAACGTATTTATTTTCTCCTGCTGTATATTAACTGGAACAGCTCAAGCAAAGCTGACTGGGGTTAGTCAGTAATGACTTCTGTGGTTTACATAAAAAAAAACATTTAATTAACTACTTGCTTAATGTTTTTTTTTCTTTTTTTTTCCTAATGAAGGAAATTACCATTTTAATTTTGTTCAATAGAAGCAAACAGCTACATTTCAAAACATATGGCCACTATGTTTTAAAAACAGGAATAAAATAAAATTCCCTACATGGAGCCTATCCAAACACTTATTATTATTGCTTCTGATGTTTTATTGTCATTTGGCCAATGCTTATCCTCAGGTGGCTGACACAAATAATTTTATTTGGATGACCTCCATAAATACAGTTTATTTACCAATGCAGACTAACACAGCCACATACAGAAAATTCACACTGCATCTTGTTAATTGTGCATTCACAATCAGTTTGTACATGGTTTTATGTTTTTATTTATTGTTCCGGTGAGTGAGAGTGGTAGGAATGGCCTAACATAATCAGGCCTACTCCCAGCTTGCACTTATAGGCCACAGAATACAGCTGGGAAAAGGGGTACCACCTGCCCTTGGTTATCAGGATAATGGTGTTTCTTAATTGACCCGAAGTGACAGTCCCTTTAACAGGACATCTCATTTCATACTTTAAAATATATCTGTTTTCCATCCCTATTATTATTTCATAATTGGTTCTAGGCCAGAGAACACAACTGGAAGAAGGGGAACCACTTGTCCTTGGTAATCAGGATAATGTTGATTCTATGGGGTGCCTTCATTGATTCTAAGCAGCAGTCCCCTTAACAGGACATCTCGTTCCATAGCTTAAAATGTCTTTGTTCTTGATCCCTATTTTCATTCATAATTAGTTCTATGTAAAACCTCGATTGTTTTTTTTTAAGTTGCCCCTATAATGACCCCCATCATCAGTTATCTTTGTGGTAAATGAAAGAAATGGCTGTGTGAGTATATGTCTTTATCTGTAATGTTTATTTGTTCTGTTTGTCATGGCATTTAAACATATTTAAATAATATTATGAACGTCTATAAATTTATACATCAGACTAGAAATAAGGAAACTTATAAATTTATGAAAAATGGAAGTTGTATAGGTCCTGCTATGATATGTTGATTGACGGAATC
This sequence comes from Octopus bimaculoides, assembly GCF_046866305.1. Lineage (NCBI taxonomy): Eukaryota > Metazoa > Mollusca > Cephalopoda > Octopoda > Octopodidae > Octopus > Octopus bimaculoides. Next base: position 11,154,273 of record NC_142947.1, read on the forward strand.
ATTAGGGGATCAGAGAAAATGTCTCGTAGTATTTAGGGTCATAATGTTTGAGTTTAAAATCTATCCAAGCCAGTTAATTCTTCCAGGTCAATTTATTTGATAACCAGTTGATCTAGCAAGCGGTGCCTCATATCAGCGAGTGGGAGCCGGTGCGTATTGATGCCGTTGTGAGGTAGGCCCTGAAACGGTGTGTGCGCATCCTCTTCCGATGACCCGATACACTTGCTGGCTTCTGGTATGCAGAGCTTTCAACTAGTAGCACTTGCATGTGCAAGTTGTTTGCAAAGCATCACAAATACCAGTCAACTGCTGGGGGGGGGGGGGGGGCTAAGGTAATCAACTAATTATCATTATTATCATTAAGGTGGCAAGCCAGAGTTCAAATTCTGCTGAGGTTGATTTTGTCTTTCATCCTTTCGGGGTCGATAAAATAAGTACCAGTACCATGGGTCGATATAATCAACTAGTCCCATCCCCCAAAAATTTCAGGCCTTGTGCCTTTAGTAGAAAGAATTATTGTTACTACTACTACTACTACTACTACTACTACTACTACTACTACTCTACATTTTTGGAATTGACATGCTCTGGTTTATAATGAGGAAGGGAAATTTAATTCTTATTCAATGCTAATGTTACAAGAGAGAAAAGGAAGATGAAAAAACAAATGTCAAAACTACCTAAAAGGATCACCTACCCCCGACGCCCCACCCTACTTGTTCCAAGTTGTTTGCACCAACCTTTGACTTCTGCTGACATAGCATTAAATCTCTCTCTCTCTCTCTCTCTCTCTCTCTCTCTACTGGCAGCATACCCGTTTCTCCTCTTCTTCATCTTTGTTTTTTTTTTCTTTCGTTTCATAAAATCACCATGTTTTAGCAAATTATTAAGAATTATATATATGTGTGTGTTGCAAATTCTCTGATCTGTTTGTTTTTTTTAGCATTAATGGGTTAATAAACAAATAAATAAATACACACACACATAATATATATTAATTTTTATTGGTATATAAAAGTCGTTCAATGAATCAAATTGTATCTTCTCTTCCCCCCCCTTTTTTTTGTTGGTGATGTTTTTAGTATTAGTAGCTTGATGCCTTTAATTCTGCATATACTAAGATACAGGGGGGGGGGGAGTAATAAACACCAAAAAAAAAAAAAAAATACCAAAAGCAAAAAATTAAAAAAAAGAACTGGTTTTACATCATCTGTGTTTTTAAGTGTTAGTATTCATGAGCAGCAACTTTAATCTGTTACAAGAAAGTGTATTTGTATGTGTGTGTGTGTGAGTATATGCATATATATACATATATATATATATATATATATATATATACACACACACACACATATATAACTATATGCCTGCGCATCCATCCATACACATACACACACACACACGTGTACACACATCTGTGTGTGTGTGTGTGTGTAATAAAATATTACTTTGGAAGGAAAAACTGCAAATATAATGGCCTCCGTTTGATGTTTTAATGCATTGTTGATGACATTAACACTATATAAATCTACCTGCAGCTCTCGTATATTTTACTTGTGGTCGCTACTAGAAATAATAGTAATAGTAATAATAATAATAATGATGATAATAATAATGATAATAATAATAACAAAGCTAAAAATCGAAGTTGTTTAAATCATAATTCTTCCCTTCGTTTCTGTATGTCTCGGTAGTTAGCTAAACATCGTTACGTATGTTGTATTACTATTGCGTTTTCTTCGCTGTTGGATGACAAACCCTTGATGTCCCTAGGTCTGAAGACCAAGAAAATGTCCCTATGTTTTGTTTTTTTATTATATTATGGGGGAGGTTCTTTACAAGGAAAGAGTTGTTTTGTTTCCCCCCCCCCCTCTTCTATAAATAAAAAAAAAATATATCTTTACACCTATATGACAATACGATGCGTTTGTATATGTTGATCGTAATGGAGAGTAAAGTGCCAAGCTGGCAGGATCGGTAGATTGCTGGACCAAATGTTTAGTGACATTTCTTCTGGCTTTATATTTTGAGTTCAAATTCTACCAAGGTCGACTTTGCCTTTCATCCTTTCAGGGTCGACGAAATAAGTACCAGTTGAGGACTGGGGTTGATGGAGTGGTAAGTAGCTTGCTTACCAACCACATGGTTCCAGGTTCAGTCCCACTGTGTGACACCTTGGGCAAGTGTCTTCTACTATAGCCTTGGGCTGACCAAAGCCTTGGGAGTGGATTTGGTAGACGGAAACTGAAAGAAGCCCATCGTATATATGTATATGTATGTGTGTCTGTGTCTGTGTTTGTCCCCCAACATCGCTTCACAACCAATGCTGGTGTGTTTACGTCCCTGTAACTTAGCGGTTCGGCAGAAGAGACCGATAGAATAAGTACTAAGCTTACAAAGAATAAGTCCTGGGGTCGATTTGCTCGACTAAAGGCGGTGCTCCAGCATGGCCGCAGTCAAATGACTGAAACAAGTAAAAGAGAGTTACTTCAAAAAAAAAAAGTGGTGGTTGATGACAGGAAGGGCATCTGGCCATAGAAAATCTGCCTCAACAAATTTCATTTGATTAATGCAGATATGGAAAAGTAGACATTAAACGATGATGATGATATATGGGGTGTTTATGTGTGTTTGCTGTTGTTTTGTCCTGTTCCGGCCTCATGCATCCTCTAATTTTGTAGATCTAGGACATATATATATATATATATATATATATATATATATATATATCAGATTGGAGCCTGGTGTAGGCATCTGGTTCACCAGTCCTCAGTCAAATTGTCCAACCCATGCTAGCGTGGAAAGCGGACGTTAAATGATGATTATGATGTCTAATGCGTTCTTATTTTAAGAGAATATAAAGTAATCTGAGGGGTCTTTGGCTGCTATTTTGTTAGTAGATCAGCTGACTGTTTAGAGGCACCCCCCCCCCATTGGTTTTTGTTACATAAGTAACGTACGTGTGTTTGTGTGACTACTTTCGTTTCAACAAAGAGCTGTCATCAGAATGCAAAACATTCAGCAGATAAAACGAAGGGGTGAGGTAGCTAAAAATAAACCAGATCCTAGTTTTGTTGATTGTATTGTTTTACCAACTTTATCTCATTGATGATGTGATTTCTAATAATAACAACAATAGACTTTGAGATGGTAAGTTCTTCAGATATTTCTGGCATTGCTTAGGACTCAAAAAGTTGTGGGCTTTTTTTTTTTTTCTTTTTCTTTCTCCAATCTTCAGAAATTCATGAAACATCAAACATCAGTCAGCTTTTTTTTGTTGAATCATTTGTGTGGGAGTGACTTCTCCATGTTTACATATGCATAGATTATGAACTGAATCATCATCATCATCATCATCATCATCATCATCGTCATCATCACCAGCATCGTTAATGTAATTATTCCATTTTCTGCCACGCTTTCAACCATTCCAAGTTTGCATAATCGAGGATCTTTCTTGCTGTCGTAAAAACAAATCTTAAAATTCTTTCGTAACTTCGAAGTAGTTTTAAATCAATATTGATAAATATGGTTTCGTAATCTCTTCATAGCAGAGAGGGAAGTTAGCTTGTTTATTGCTGACATAATCTTTTGGATCAGGATTGGCGCTGGTGATACAACATCAGCTTAATGTCGCGTATATATATATATGTATGTGTTGTAGGTATGAAACATTAGAACACAATATGTCTCAATAGTTTCCAGTCTTTAATCAGACCACTTTCTCAGAATCTTAACTTAAGATTTTGTTGCCAAATATAAACTTTCCATTTTTTATTTTAAATTTTATTTTTTATTAAAACATTTTTGCATTTATTATCCATGCTAGACTTAGGAAAAGCCACTGATATTCTTCTTTTAATATACACACATGAGATAAAGATTAATTCTATTCAATGTGGTTTGTGTACATGTGTGCGTGTGCGTGTGTGTGTGAGAGAGAGAGAGAGATAGTGATGGGCAGACAGACGTAAATAGTATATTATGGAAATGTACTGTAACACTCATATCTTCAGCCTTCCACTTGAACGAGATATTACATAGTGGTTGACTAAACAGCAGTAATCATACATATATATATTCCAGTGTATTTATGTTGCATGTTACCATTAAAGTGTTGTCAAATTGCAAATTACTAAGAGGATCTTAATGCATACAGCCAGTCTGTCTTCATTCCATGTACATATATATGTATGTGTGTATACATATATGTATATGTTTTCATATATATATGTATGTATATATATTTGTGTGTGTATTTGTATATATATATATATATATATATATATATATATATAAATGGTTTGTATGTACGTGCACACACAAATGTATATGTTCTCACACACACAGCAAATGTACATATTCACACACGCAAACTGCATATACACACATATTCACATATTGGTATACAGCCTCATAGACACACCGTTTTAATAAGATTAAGGTGAAATGCTACCACTGTTATCAACAAGAAGAGTTTGCGACGATTGTAGATGTGTATTTAATATAATCACATCAACAGGAAATGATTACATAAATGTAATTATGGCAACAGCTCAGTAAGATCTGTTGCGATAGGGAGTTCACGGCGCTGACCTATTGTCGTGATGAAGTAAAAACACAAAACAGATTAAGCACCCACCTTAGCCATCGTCTAACCAAAAGTCAGTTCACCATCTTCTTATTAATATGAATATCAAAAGGACAACTGTGAACTAATTCTTGTATAACTTATTTACTTCACGTTAATGTTTGCCATTAACAGAATTTCGATTACTGTGGAGTCTAGTCTTCTCTCTACTATATGTTTTCCAGCTGTGCCTTAATAATCATAAAAGCTAGTTAGTTATTAGTTCGACAGACAAACCAATAAAACAGCTATGATCGAAATTGACTTCCGTGCTGCTGCACAAGATGAAATAAATGTCCCCGTTGCTAGATATTATTCGCCTGCAATCCAGTCGGTCATTGGCAGAGGAAACCATTGCTAGGATGAACCAGCAGGGGTTCAAAGGAAAGTGATACACCCAAGTGGTTTCCTGTTGCTTTCTCAGAAATCATTTCAGGGATATGAGCACAACATTTGTAAACTAAAAAAAAAACATCATTTTTTTTTTTTCAGTCAAGGAACAGTTTAGACAATGAGCTATAGAAGATTGCTTGAGCTGGCTGGGCCACACACTTCAAGTGTTCCACAGACATCAATTGCCAATGAAATGGGTTCAAGATGAACTGACAGTAGTAGATTGAGCAAAACCGTTGATTGGTCAACTGTCAATGGGGCAATTATTGTGTAATCCTGTTCTCAGCAGCAACAGGATTTAGTAGAGTAATTCTCATTGCATGATGCAGAATGTGGGCCTTTGTCACACATGCACACACATACACACACTATATTTACTTATCTGTAAGTCATGCTCATAATTCCGTGTTAAATTGTGGTACATATTTTCTTCCTTTCGTATTATATTCCTTGTTGAAAAAGTGGTAGCTCAGCCCCCTCCCCCCAAATTTCGGGCCTTGTGCCTAGAATAGAAAATATGTGTGTGTGTATATAATATATATATATATAATTTTGTTAACAGTAACATGAATTTTGCTAGGTCAAAGCTTATAAACTATAGCCATCACTTGCAAGCAAGTATGACTTTGTAGTGTGTACCCTGCTTTCACTGACTGTTTTAGATGATGTTATTGCAAGCAGATAGACACCCTCTTGGTTCAAGTGGAACTGCCGGGATGTGTCTGCTGGAAGGGGGTGAGTGTTTCATCAGTACTTGTCTGGTACTGAATTGAGACTATAACCAACATCAAATGAGGTGTCCTACTTCAAGGATACAGTATGCTGCTCAGTCCAGGGATCGAACCTGGAACCTTATGATCATGAGTCTGACACTCTAACCACTAAACCACAAGCCTCTCTCTATCTCTCTTTCTCTCTCTCTCTCTCTCTCTCTCTCTCTCCCTCTCTCTCTCTCACACACACAAACAGAGTTAAAAATTTAAAACACATTCATTCTTTTCCAAAGAAAATATTCACACATTCCTTTTGAAGTACCACTCAAAACAGCTAGTTTTAAAGACTTGATTAAATGTTGGTGACATTCATGTACATCTGATCACAAAGTAGATGCTAAAGATAATAATAATTGGTGCCTTAAAATTATTCCGCAGTAAATATAGGCCACAGGTATATATTATAGATAATATAAATGTAACATTGGTTTCCCTTCAGCACAGCTAACTTATAACTATCCAACTGTAAGATTTATCTGGTCCGTATAATAAACTTTAGCAATCCATTTCAGATAAAAGCAGTTATGGGGAGATAAAATAAACAAAAGCCAAAAAAAAAAAAAAAGATCTGATTGAAACAGTAAGTCTTCTGGTCACTCATCATCATCACCATCATCAATGGACAGATCATCATCAATGGTTGTTTATTTGATTGTGACATGATAGTGTACAAATGAGTATCCAGCAACCATGTTTAATACTTATAACACAAACAGAAAACATAAGAGATGTCCCAGTTACCAGTTAATGACTGCAAATTGTTGTGTGTGTGTATGTATGTGTGTTGTTGTCGTTGTTGTTTATTTTGCTTGTTTGTTTTATCTGTGAAAGTAGATGGATTCCTGTTGCTTTTCATTTAATTTGTGTCGACTTAGCTTCAATCAGATGAATACGTTGCCTGTATGTGTGGGCATATTATAAGTCAGTGATAAGTGTGCACCTGTATGTATGTATGTATTTATGTATGTCTATATACACACACGTGTAACTATGCATACATAAATGCACACACAAGTGTATTTGTGTATGTGTGCATCTGTGTATATATGTCTGTTTAGACACACATGTATGTATATGTAATTACCAATATTATTTCTAATTAGTTATCTAAAATACATCTTTAATATTGTTGCAATGTCTATCTATCTATACTGGTTGGAACGTGTTAGGCTTCAGAGAGAGAGAGAGAGAGAGAGAGAATAGTCTAAGATGATACACACACATGTACACAGATTAGTTACCATAGCACTGTATATAATAGAAGTTGAAAACAGTCTTGGTGAGTTTGCATTTAATGAGATCTGTGTCCTGGCTTCTTTTCAATGGTCTTCTGACTGATCCATGTCCTTCATATATCAAACTGCCATCCATAACGTATAGTGAGGATCTGTAACAAGACCTTGGTTGAAAAATTAATGATGTCCAGGGCAAAAATTATAATAATAATAATAATCTTTTCTACTAAAGGCACAAAGGCCTGAAATTTCTGGGGAGGGGACTAATCGATGACATTGATTCCAGTGTTTCACTGGTACTTAATTTATCAACCCCAAAAGGATCATGATGATAATAATAATAATAATAATAATAATTCTTTCTGATTTTTTAGCACAAGGTTAGTGATTTTAGGAGAGGGTTTAAGTTGATTACATCGACCCCAGTGTTCAACTGGTGTTTATTTTATCACCCCTGAAAGGATGAAGGACAACGTTTGAACTCAGGACTTAAAGATCTGGAAGAGATGTTGCAGCACTTGTTCAAGACTCTAACAATTCTGCCAACTTGCCACCTTGACAGACTGATAAATACCACCATCCCTTTTTAACACTCAAATCCAGAACCCGTATATTTTAATTATCTGACTTTTTGGTTTTGTTTGAAGTGGGGTTTGGGTTTTTTCTCATCCAGAACCCTTCAGCCTTGTTTGCAAATCATGAGATTGTATATTTTCTTTCTGGGATTGTATCTTTTCTATTGATATCTCCACAGACTTTTAGAACCCATCTCATCTTTGATTAGATCAAACTACTGCGCCTGTTTGTCCATTGCATCTGTCTCCAACCTTAACTTTACTCCCCGTTCCATTACTTTTTACTTAAACAAGACACCCAACTTTCTAGGATGTCAGAACTGGCACAGAGGGACAAGGAACGCTTTGCTAGTTTTTTGCTTTACTTCTTCTTTCCAACTTCAAATTCAACCAGGATTGATTTGGGCCATTCAGCAATCCTGAGGAGATCTATAACATGAATAAAATATATAATGCTTGCAAAACAATTCGAGCGAATCAGCTGCAATCTCACTTTCTTGCACTTGAACTTACAAAGCCAAAATAGAGCATCAGAATGATGTAGATGCCTCTGATAAGAACCTATGTAAGTTTCCAAAAATTGATCAAGGTTGTTTGTTGGTTTTTCTTTTATAGGCATAGGAGTGGATGTGTGGTAAGTAGCTTGCTTACCAACCACATGGTTCCGGGTTCAGTCCCACTGTGTGGCACCTTAGGCAAGTGTCTTCTATTATAGCCTCGGGCCGACCAAAGCCTTGTGAGTGGATTTGGTAGATGGAAACTGAAAGAAGCCCGTCGTATATATGTGTGTATATATATATATATATATATATATATAACTCCAGCCATCACTATCCTACTAGTACTTTTGTTTTTCAGACATAGTGTACTAGAGCTACAATCTCTAATGTGTCCCTTTTTTAGGGGCCTTTAAGCGGCCGAGGAGATAAGTCTGGTTTCGGTCTTACTGGAGCTCCTCAGCGAAGCATAGCCTTCACTGCACTTTACCAAAATAGAGATGAGATTGATCACGAGGTAAATGTACAATAATGCACATTTGTAGGCGTAAAAGAGAGAGAGAGAGAGAGAGAGAGAGAGAGAGAGAAAAGAAAAGAAAAGAAAAGAATGTCGACGCATTCAGAGAAATTATTCTTAGACGCTATCCGCACATGAAGAAGAAGAAGAAAAAGAAGAAAGGAAAAAAGAATTAAGTGTTGAATTAGTGTTAACATATTTTAATGCAGGGAGCATGTTAACTAGAAATAGTTAATGGATAGAGGTAAAATAATAATAATAATAATAATAGTAATAATAATAATAATTGTAGTAGTCGTTTGAACAACATTATTTTTTTGTGTTTTCTTCGGCAAGTCCGGGAGAGCAGAGTAAACCTCGTTATCATTAAGTTCTTTCGATATAAAAAGTAATATTTTCGTACAAATCTCATGGCATAGTTATGGTGTCAGTTCAGTTTATGGCAGCGATCGCCACCAGGGAGGTAGGTACATGACGAAGTCGTGATTTTTAAATGGAATTTATTTTGATATATACATATATATACTCGAAGAACAAACTATTAATGTATTGATAAAACATTATTTTCCTTTTTATCCCTTATCACTCCGTGTTCTACATGTTGAGTAAGTTTTTTATTCGTATTTCGATTATTGTTTTTTCTTTTTTTTTTAAAGAAGTTCTGCTGTGTCGAGATTTTCAAACGAAATGTACGTTTACCGTTTCATTCATAGCCCTCTAAATGGTTGGGACTGATTGATAAACTGCGCCGTATTAGATTGTTCCTTAACAGAATTTAGTTTCGTTTCTTATCGGTTCTTTTTAAACAAACACTCGATTTTTACTATTCGTTCTTCTGGGGGGAGCTCTGTAAAAATATAATGCTGGTAACTATTGTTTAGCCTCAAATCGGCCATATGATCGAAGACGTCACAACCGTAAACATCCCATCTTTATTTCAACGTAGTGTACCTAGGACTACATTATTCCGATGTGTGCTTCCTGTTTTTGTAAGAGTTTTTTATGTGAGATTTGACTGCTATTTCTAGCACTCAGAACGACAGCATAGAGTTTCCCCACCACACATATGACTCGTTCGTATTGGTGATCTATTTCAACATAGTGTGTTAGGACTACACTATTCTGGTGTAGGTTGTTTTGTTTTGTTTTGGTGTGGTTTTTGTTTTTAAAAATGATTTTATATGAGATGTGACTTATTTCTAGCACGTCGAACGGACAACTTACTCATATACACACTCACACAAATACACATTTCCTAACTCGCTGGTTCGATATATGAGTACTGGCAATATAATAATCAATCGATTCTAAACATCACCCGTAATATATATATATATAAAGAGAGAGAGAGTGTGTGTGCGTGTGTGTGTGTGTGTGTGTGTGTGAGTGAGAGAATGAGATAAATATTGACTTTGTTCTCGATCAAAAGGAAATTATCAATAAACTTCGTAACTCTTACGTGATCAAAATTAGGTATCTTCGCATTTATCGGTGAAGGCAGGAAAACTAACGGAATAAACAAATAAATTACGTAACAAGATAGACATTCGAATGAAGTTTTCTTGTTAGTATATTGTGTTTTGCTGTATTTTATTTTAAATAAAGTAATGTTACTCCGGGATAAATATGTGAAGAAAAAGTGAAGCGATTGCGCCGTATCCCCCACATACACACTTTTGGTACTTCTCGAACCAAGGAGGGAGCTTCTAACGCAGTCGCTCAGCGTGTTAGAAATAGCAGCCAGATTCTCCTCGTCGCGAAATCACTACTGTCTTAGATAAAGAAGAACCAACACTAGATGATGACGATAATAATAATAATAATAATTAATAATAATAATAACGTTTATAGTCCCGTCATAAATAGTGTGTCTGTGACGGGATGGTAACGACCGGGACGCCTTTTTGAACATACGACAGCTCCGCCGATCAGAGCCCGACTTAGTGGCTAAAACAGCTCTTGTTCTGATCTGCACCACCACCACCACCTTTTTCCTCTATTAAGACATCTTAGATCTTCCACCACCTCACCATTCTACTCCTGACGCTGGAACTTTATTAAGTGTCTGGTGAGTCTGAGGAGGAATCCGTGTAGTGTTTGGGATAATAAATATTTTTTCACCATTAACTCTGTCTAAAGCAGCAGCTATTTATTTCTCAAACGGATTTCGTGTTCACGTTGACGTAATAGTCACCCAGAGAGAAGAGACTGGAGTAGGCAAAAGCAATGAGAAGGTTGTTTGCAGGCTCGATAACTTTGTTTAAATAAGTAAATAGTTGACCTAGTTAATCAGTAGATGTGTATATATGTGTGTGTATACTTACATATATATATGTGTCTGTGTGTGTGTGTGTGCGCTCATACAGCGAAGCGCCGGCTGGGAAGTCTCCTTACGTGGATACGTAGCTCTGCTTTACTAGAAATAGCAGCTGAAGAAGAAATAAAAGAGGAAACATTGTACTATACGGTGCTAGGAAACGAAGGGAAGATACGCTATGTCCGAAAGAAAAATAGTGAAAGACGGCAATAGCTGTTACTGGAACGCCTTTTGATCATAAGGTCTTTTCGATCGTGTTTTACGCCTGGGGCTATACAACGGCAACGGAGCGAAAACGAAACTGTAAATACAGAAGGTCGTTATTTAGTGATTAATTTTCGAGTTTACTTTGAAGTTTATTTTGTACTCGTCTGTCTGTGTGTGTGTGAGTAAATATGTATGTGTATACATACACAGCGTTTGCTCATGTAATGTTAATGTTGTTTTATATGTTATGTATGTATAATAAATATATCCGCTCCACTTTTAAGGAAAATTCCAGCCGAAGTTAAGTCGTAATTATTACTGGCGGCATAGTCTGGAACTATGATATATATATATATATATATATATATATATATATATATATATATATATATGTGTGTGTGTGTGTGTGAAGCGAAAGATGTATGTATGTATGTATGTATGTATGTCTTCTAGGTGCACTACATCTAAAAGAAATTATACACACACACACACACACACACACACAAATAGACAAATAGATATACAGTTTTTAGCTGATGTCAGCCTTTGACTTTTTCCATCCCCAAAACCCCGAAGTTTTTACATGCTATTTATAGCTAGCTTTGTGCTTCGAGATCTACTGTTCCAGAAATATATATCTGTATGTAAGGTTCCTGGGTGCTCTACCTCTCTGAAATGTTAAAAGGGCATGCGTGCGTGTGTGTGTGTGTGTGTGCTTTTATAGTACATTAAATTGTTTCGACATGTAGCTTTTGGGTATTAACAATGCCTTGCTTACTTGTAACCTCGGGGGCCTATCTACAATTTGCAATGAAAACACAAAATGTGTTGTTGTTACAGTGTAGTTCGAACCAATCCGACGGTACCACGTTTTGGTGAAGCCATAATGCTAATAATAAACAATTAGTTTTAAATACAGTGTTTAAAGTTGGAAATAAGATGTATAAACCTTGTAAACGTGCGCTTGTCTTGACATGATGAGATACAGAGATGGGCCTACAGCTATATTGAGGAAGCTTCTTTCAAAATGACAACCACTAATTGGCGCTGGTCAGTTTGTGGTTAAATATCTAGCTATTCTCCCTGTTAGGGAGGAAAGCTCTGCGTACTAGAAATAGCAGTCAAATTTCCTTCGGATCATATCCAATTATCATAGGAAAAGAAGACTCGTTAGATTATGGTTGTCGATGTTGCTCTTTAAAAGACTGCTGTGATGGTTGATCTGACAAGTGTGTGTGTGTGTATTTTAGTCACTCTGTCATCATCGTCAATTTTCCATCAATAATAGAACTTTTTCTTCCAGAAATTCGCTGTTTTCTTGGGATATTTAAACAATGATTTGCTTTCGCCTAATAAAAAGACGGGAAATGGAAGCTTGTTTATTTTTTTCTTTGAGATACTTGCTAAAAATATGACGAAGGGATACTTTATTTTAATGAGGGCTTTTGCTTTGAATAATCGAGGAGTTTGCATGTCAAAGGAAGTATTTCAAACACTCGTTTAAAATCAAATAATCAATAACTATGAAAGGCTTTTAGATTGTCAGAAGTTTATTTATTAAATTTTAATGCATCAAACCTAAACCCACCTGTTTAGTTTCTCGGCCTTACAGTTTGTATATTTCTGACCCAGTCGAACGGTTTGGAGTTGTTAATGATCTGTTTCGAAAATTTCTATTTGGCGGCCAAGATATATTAAAACCGAAATATCAAATGGTGCTTTGGTGGCTGTCATGACATTTCTTTGACGCTTGTACACTTTCGTATCTCACTACTTAGAACATTTTCGCACTTTTACTTCAAAAACATAGGTTTATGCCTGCTACAGGTACACCAGAAAGAATTGTAGGATTTTTTATATCATAGAATTATTTTTATTATAGCACACCGGATAAAATGCTTAGCATCATTTCTTTCGGATTTATGTTTTCAGTTCATATTCCGCCGAGGTCGGCTTTGCTTTTCATCTTTTCGGAATTGGTAAAAATAAATACCAGTCAATTGCTGGGGATCAATGTAATCGATTGTCCCCCTCTCTCAAATCTTCAGGCTTTGCGTCTACAGTAGAAAGGATTGTATTTTTAAGATCTCCGTTTGAAGACTAGTAAATTTTTTTATGTGTCCTTATTAGTGGTATCTAGATTCTTTGCTCGTCTTAACGGCTGTTCCGGAAAATGATGAACTAACTCGAAATTAAGAGCCACATCACTGTCGTTGAAGGTTCGTGGCCAACTAGTTAGAATATTGCGCTAACGATCGTTAGTTGTTGTTTTCGGATCAGTCGATGCGTTGTATCTTTGAGCAAAGCACTTCGTTTCATATTAACCCAGTGCAATCAGCTGAAAATGGTTACCACTGGCACCCAGAAGTTAACTCTTTGACGGACCGACGTCCTGTCCTGTAAAACATCTTGAAAAGTTCGGATAAGGCCTGACCTGAACGTGTAGGCTCAAGATTGACATATTAACAGTCATTGATTAGAATCAATTGTGCCAACTTATAGCCATGGAATAAGGACTTGCACAAAATTCCTGATCAAAAGTTACTATGAAAACGGCGTATCTTGTGTACCACAAAACCACGTTGGTGATAGAAGTGCTGAGGTAGTGACATAGCATAGGTCTTGGCCATCTGTTCCTCAGACGCAACATAGCTTCCGGCTGCAGCACATACCCGTATAAAATAGTGTCCGCTCTAATGCGATGTGCACAATGCTCTCTTTCCGATTTTTGAGTAATGGCTTGTTTCGGTTTCCATCGTGTGGGCGGATGTGTGGGTGGCTTTATAATGAACTGGGGAAATTAAGGACGTGATCATGATATCGTTAACCACTCAGGAATTTTTTGCAAATCCTGTAATTGGATACGTGTGTATTTACTAGAGACGAAGCCGTGTGTTTTCATGCAAATTGCCAGATTTGAAGGCCACTTACGAAACAAGACGTGTTATAATTTTTTTCTTCTTGTTTATAAATGTTTAGGTGGAGCTGTGAAAGTTTAGTGCGGCATTTAAAATATTTTTTAAAATAAATTTTGTATCTATTTTAGGTTGACGTAAAGTGAAACTGTTCTGGCATCTCGCTCTTTTATTTAGAATAAATGTTTGGTATGAAGTGAGAATTCTTTCGTTTCGGTTGTAGTAGGAAGAGGTGGGGGTCAGTGAATGGCAGAATCCAGTCATGAAATAATAGGTGCTACTGAGTCAATTGAATCAACTGTAACCGTCTTCTTTACAAATTTGTTCTGGTTCTGTACGTTCTGAGTTCAATTGTTGTCGGGGTCAACTTCACCATTAAAAAAGGCCGTTGAAATAAAATACTCGACAAGTTATACAATCAATAGTTCTCGTTCCTCTCCTCAACCTGGTTTTGTGTCTATATAAGAAAGGATGGAAGGCCAGAGCTCAAGTATCAAATCGGATGGAGGGAGATTATCATCATCATTATCATCATCAAGGCGGTGAGCTGGCAGAATCGTTAGCAGGCTGAACTAAATGCTCAGCAGTATTTCGTCCGTCCTTACGTTCCGAGTTCAAATTCCGCCGAGGTCGACTTTGTCTTTCATTCTTTCGGGGGTCAATAAGATAAGTACCAGTTGAGCACTGGGTTATTATTATTGTTGTTGTTGTTAAGGCAGCAAGCTGGCTGAATCGTTTGCACGCCGGGCGACATATTTTTTTGGTATTTCTTCTGTTGTTACGTTCTGAGTTCAAATTCCGCCAAGGTCGACTTTGCCTTTTATCCTTTCGGGGTCGATAAATTAAGCACCAGTCAAATACTGGTTCGATGTGATCGACTTACCCTTCTCCCAAAATTTCAGGCCTTGTGCCTTTAGTAGAAAGGATTATTATTATTAATAATATTGTTGTTATTCAGGTTGAGAATGTGCGTAGCCTAACGGTTAAAGTTTTTGGTCTGCGATCGTAAGGTTGGAGGGTTCGATTCATGCTGTTCCTGCCTAATCGTTCGATAATGAGCACCAGCTAGCTGTTGTATTCTCGATTTTCAGTTGGGTCAAGTGCGGGTTGGCCGAGAGTATGTCGATACCTTGGTTACCAATACAGAGGCCCTTAAATGACAGCGAAAACTCGATGTTTGCTCCCAAGTTATCTCACTCGCTTATGAATGGTAGCCATGATTTGTTTAGTCCGTAATTGGATTCTAATTTTAATCTTTAATAAAGTAAAATGAAACATTGTGCTATCAGTAATTGGTGCGGTCTGTCCGGCCTTATACACTTTAGCATATTATCTGATCCTGATCCTAATCCTAATCCTGCCAGCTCGTCAGCTTCAAAATATTGGTTCGATTTTTTTATAATTTTCGAACAACTTTAAAAGTAAGAAGTGAAGGACATTTCCTGGTGGAGGATACTCCATACGGAAGTCCGAGTCGAATTCGTTCTGACGAGGGCTTCATTTCATTAGGTTATCAGTCGAAAGACCCATACAAAACTAACTTCATAACTTGAAAATATACGCTCAAAGCTAGAGGGGATGAAGGGTAAGGCGTATCTCGATGCAAACCACAGGAAATTCATATCTCCATGAAAGAAACTTTGTATCTTCTAGTAAAAAAAAAATATCCTTTCAAATACCCTGTCTGTGTTTAGATTTTATATCCTTTCTTTTTCTCTCGGACAAAATAAATATCGATGAGTCAACCTTCTGTGTGTGTGTGTGTGTGTGTGTGTGTGTGTTTATCTTGTCATCAGAAATGCGTCTCTTAGAACATGACTTATTTTTAAGTTCACATTCTCCACAAGTCACTGTGACATCCTGTAACTCTTGCACGCGCACTTAATCGACTATTCAGGGTTAGACTCGGGATACTGGCCAGTAATTTTGAAAGGAGAAAAATTTACTAAAGACACTTAGATGTTAGTTGCACTATTAAAACATTCTATCATAGCAAAAAAAAAACTTCATTTAGATAGATAGATAGTTCTCTTAAAACTATCCACCTTAGTGTGTGCAAATTGAAGGTTACTTATTTACACAAAATGCTTCTCGGTTGAAAATATATGCACAAGCTGTTTCAATCGAATATTTAGAGGTTTGTTTCGTTTGTGGACAGTGTGAAAGTTGTATGTGAATTAGAGTAGTTGCTCATTATAATTACGCAATTTTTATGCTTGAACTTCTTGCTAAAGCCATAATTTTTCCCAGAATGTCTGATTGTGTGTTATGTACCTATATATATATATGTACGTCATATCTCACTGGCAGATAAGAATTCATATGAGATTGTTTTTGTTTTGCCTTTTTTTTTTATTATTTCATTAATGTGCGTTTTCATTGCGTTTCAATAACTTTTCCTCTGCATTCATTTACCGACGTTGGTGTCTGAGGGTTTTATTTCCATATATATATATAACGCGTTTGTGTAATCTAGAACAGTCTGTCCATAAAATAGACATATAATCGAAGTATTCGAAGGCTTTTTGTGGACACAATAAACTGATCTCCGTTGTAAGCGGAGGTGGGGGGGGGGGGAGTATCGCTTAATAGGTCTGTTGTTATTTGTTTAGCCCTAGGTGATGAAGTCTTTGGTCACTTGTTAAGAGACCGAAGCTGAGTTTATAACGGCAAAGAGAATGTTCCTTACTTGAAGCTTGATCGAGATGGCGAAGAGCAAGCTGAGAGGTAGGAACTGATTTTTGGCCATGATGTTATTTACCAAACTGGTGCCTGTTTAACCTGTGTTGTTCTTTGATTCAGCAAAGGCGTCCAGCGGGCAGAATCGTTAGGACAAAAAGCCTAGGGGCATTTCTTTCGGCTTTACGTCCTGAGTTCAAAATTCCGCCGAGGTCGACTTTGCCTTTCACCTCTTTGGGGGGGGGGGGTCAATAAAATAAGTACCAGTTACGCACTGGGGTCGATGTAATTGATTATCCACTTCCCCCCCCCCCAAAACTTTCAGACCTTCTGCTGATGGTAGAAAGAAATTATTGATTGAACAGACTTATAATAAAAACCGTTCCTGTTCTGACCATCACGTCTTTCCTCCTTCCATACACAGTGCACTCAAGGCCACAACATCCGATGACCTTTTCTAAGACGATATATAGAGTGTAATTTGAGGGATTTTTGGCTACTATTTCTAGCAGTCCGTTTGATCGTCGTTCGATCAGGTTTGCTGACAATTTCATTTTACCTCGAAAAAATAGGTTAACATATATCACAAAAACATTAAGCTGTGTGTGTGTGTGTGAAAGAGAAGAGGGCGGGGCCTTTATTCTGTTCAATCAAGCCTTCACAGAAAGCTGATGTCTATTTTTAGTAACTAAGCATAGTTCCCAAATAAGTAGTTCTTAATGTATACTCACTATCAATTAGTTTTCCTGCAACAGCTTTTTTGACTTCGACTGAAACTGAATTTTCAATTAACTTTTCACCCGACAGACAGTTTGATTTGCTGGATCAGCTGAGCGCTGGAGAAAAACTACCTTTTAGCAATGCCACCCTGGGTACAACTGAGCAATCGCTTCGGGATTAAGGTGGGAACGGACTGAAGGAGCCAGAAGCCTGTGTATGTTGTTACCTCGCTCGAGGGCCTATAATGCTGCTCTGGTGGCCCTGCCTTTTCGTATTTGCTTATGTCTTGATCTGAAAGTCTTCCATCTGGATCGACTTTACCTTTCATCCTTTCGGGGGTCGATAAGGTCGATTCTACTTAATGCCCTTCTTGGCAGTATCCCACCCAGCATGGCCCCATCTAATAATGCCTGCAGCCATCAATTCGTTGATAACAATTTAGTTTCTTTTTCGTTAACAGCTTTTATTCTTAAAATTACGCTTTTCCACACTAATGTGGATTGCCTTTTACAAGGGTAGAGTGGACAAATTACCATGTTTAATGAATTCAGGATAGATTTATTATCATTATTCGTTAATTGTTCGACAAAGGGGTATAAACGCGTTTATTCGTTAAAGGCACAAGCATAACTATATGGTTAAGAAGTTCGCTTCGCAACTACGTGATTTTGTGTTCGGCCTTACTGCACGGAACTTCGGGCAAATGTCTCCTACTATAGTCCCAGGGTGACCAATGCCTTGGTCGGCAGAAAGTGTGGGCGAGCTGACAGAAACGTTAGCGCGCCGGGCGAAATGCTTATCAGTGTTTTTGTCTGCCGTTACGTTCTGAGTTCAAATTCCGCCGAGGTCGACTTAATCCCTTTGTCTGTCCTTGTTTGACCCCTCTATGTTTAGCCCCTTGTGGGCAAGCCCGTCGTATGTATGTATGTATGTATGTACGTAAGTAAGTCTGTCTTTGTGATTTTTGCCTTCTTCCTCTCCTCAAACACACTCACATAAACCGCTTGACAATTACGTTCCTGTAATTTAGCAGTTCAGCAGAAGAGGTCGACAAAAATAGCAGACTTTTAAAAAAATAATTACTGAGGTGGCAGTACCCCACTACAGGGTACTGAAACAAGGAAAAGAGTTGGGGTCTTTTTGTTTGTTTCTTTGGCTGTGGGGTAAGTCTCGGTGGTTGAATCGTTGAACGTCATTGGATTCGTTCGATCTATCTGTCGAAATCTTAACTCCCATCGTCAGCCAGTTAGCTCTTTATAACTAATTTGAATGCCTGGTTCCTCGTTTTTACCAAATTCAAACGAGTCCAACAGGAACGAAATGCTCACCTGAATTTATTATGGATAACAATTTAGAAATAATAGCATGAATGGTGTTTTGTTTTGTTTTTTTACTTTCTGCTGTTAGTTACGAAAGTTATTAGTTTAATCGATTTTCGAACTCTCAAACAAAGGATGAATAGAACATCTGCAATTGTTGTTGTCGTCCTTGTTGCTTTCAATGCAAAATTTTTCTGTAGTAATCATGGTTTTCTTGGTTATAATTTAATTACTATGGTCGTCATGCAATTTATTTTAGTTTTTAATTATTGTTGGAAAAAAATTTTTTTTAATGTTATTTGCTGCTTGTTTTACGAGTCACTTGATCTAAGGTCGTATGAGGAAGCCTGAAGCAATTACACTGTCCATTTAAAACTCACACATGGCTGTGTTATATATATATATATATATATATGTATGTATGTATGTATGTATGTATGTATGTATGTATGTATACGCGATGTTGTATGTATGAAATTAACAACACTGGTAAGGCGGCGTGCTGGCAGAATCGTTAACACGCCGGGCGAAATGCTTAGCGGTATTTCGTCTGTCGTTACGTTCTGAGTTCAAATTCCGCCGAGGTCGACTTGACCTTTTATTCTTTCGGGGTCGATCTAATCGACTGCCTCCTCCCCAAAAAAATTCAGGCTTTGTGCCTATAGTAGAAAAGGATTAACAACACTAGTGCATTGAACAGAAATACCTTATATATTTCCAGTTATTTCCTTTAAGCTGAGAGGGCGGCTTACCTTTTCGTCCCTTGCGAGATCGACAAAATAAATAGCAGCTGAAGTATCATTGTTCCGAATGACTCTTTTTTTGCCATTTAGTTCGGGAAAGAAAGACTGCACTCATGAACTTTTCCACTACCACACCCATGCACACTTTTGTTTCGGTCCCGGGCCTCCGAGATTCGGAGGAAGAAAAGATTTTATCCTCAGATGAAAAGCCTTAATCCGAATCTTTTGCAATAGAATGGAGTCTTATAAAGGCATCCAGGAACCAATTTAAAAGGGTGACGAATTTAGTCTATCATTAAAAAATATACAATGTTTTGGGGAGTTTCATTAACATTTTTTGTTGTTAATGTTTAATCATTTATATACTATTCCGGGTTTTTTTTTTCTTCTTTTTATTGTCACGTTCCTTCACTTCGATTTTTGTTTGTGCAAAGTTTTCTGTCTCAAAGATAAACAATACTGGGACATCTGGACAACATAAGGCTTTTTATGACTTTTCCTATGGCATACGAAGTGTCAGGATTATTATATAAACATGATTTTTTTACTAGAATTTTGTAACATAATATTTATGTCGTCAAATCTCTTATAAGTTAAGCAATTTCCTTTCTTTCAATTTGAGCAAAGTTTGACAGTTTTGTGATTGTGTGTGGGGGGGGGGGGAAGAAGGGTCTCTAGTGTGGCAAGTGACGCAGTAGAGTGGTACTTTCTTCTGAACGTCACATTTTTCGATTAAATGACGTAGTTTAAGTTTATCGTAACGGGGGGGGGGGGGGGGGTTTGAGAGTGTCGGAAGTAAGTAAGGAACGAAAACGGACATGATGTATTTGAATTTACTACGTCATTGTACATCATGTAGTAGATAATACTGAAGGTGGTTACATGTGGTGTGAGGGTGGTACTTCGCCACTCGGAGTGTTGGACGTCGCGTTCTCTTATATGATATTATCGCTGCACGATTACATGGAAGAAAATTCGACAAAAACCACCACCTTCTCTTCTACACAACAGCTTAATCACGTCAGACTGGCACTGTGCCAGTACGATAATGTTTCTACTACTCATTCTGCCAAATTATTCAGAACGTTTCTCCAATGTCATAAATTAAGGCTTTCATTTTAGCTCATAACACATTCTTCAAGCCTGAACCTCTCTGAAAATTTATGACTGATATCGGAGTACTTTTGAAAGCAAGAGATCTTTTATCTGTAACGACACAGGAAGGATGTTATGAATTAATTCACATAATCGGAAAAAGATTACCAGTGTTGTAATAAAAATGGTTTTTTTTTTAAAATTACACGGCAACAATGCCGTAAAATGTTTTGGCTAAACATTTTTCCCCCTTAATATGAATGTCTTGGGGGTAATTTTTTTTTTATAAGCTAATAGAGGGACTGTGTTCACAACCGTTACATACCTTCCCATTAAAAAAAAAGAAAGAACTACGCAATAACAATTCTGTTAAACGTTTTGAGTAAACCTTTTTTTTTTTTAATCTGAACCTTTTTGGGAGTCTTTTGTTTTTTATAAGTTAATCGAGAAGCTGTGCTCTGTTCATTGCACGCCTTACTAGACTGGTGTGAAAATTGACTTGGTTGGTGTTTCATTTGTGAATTAGTTAAAGGGAGAATGTAAACAGTTGAATAAATCGTTAAGTCATTAAATCACATTCGATCAAAAGAACGAGCTCTCTACCGTCGACCCGTCACTATTCATTGGTCGTGTATGCTAATTTCTCATAACTTTCCAACTCTTTTTGGGCGTGTTTTGTGGAACATTTCAAAATCTCCGTTAATTTGCAGAATATAATTTCGGTGGCTTAAAAATAAAACAATACATTTTAGAGCTTTTTAATTAGCTATCGATTAGGGATCTGTAGCTAAATGTGACCATTTGCCCCCCCCCCCACCTTCTTAAGTCTCTAGTTTCACTAAATTTTAATTAATTTTTTCAGCCATACTTTTTGTTTTCTTTTTAAAGTTTTTGACACCAGAGTAATCCAGTTAAGGTTTTCAAAACGGCCATATTATATTTTGACGAATAATAATTATATTGTTTTATAAATTATTTTATCTTTTAAACACAAAACTACGCTAAGAAAATAGATTAATAAAACACAGCGAGGAAGCATTTTTTATTGTTCGATTCTTACGACCTCAATAGCGGACACTTACACTTTTAATTCACTGAATCTAGGTCACGGGTATACAGTTCTAAAAGAAAATAGAGGCTGGACTTTGTCTGCATGTGAGAGAAGTATTGATCTACTAATCGTGTAGATTATTTTGGTAATCGAAGTTTTTCGATTGATTCTTACTTATGCGAAACACCCGCTGTATGAGTATTTTGTGTACATGGCTCCCTTCTGAGGTACTTTTCTTAAGACCATGAGCAAAGGCTTGAAATTTGGGGGAAGTGGGGTTAGTCGATTACATCCATCCCACTAGTACTTATCTTATTGACCCCGAAAGGATGAAAGATAAAGTTGACTTTGGCAGAATTTGAACTGAGAACATCAAGCCGGAAGGAATGCCGCTAAGCATTTTGTCCGGCGTGCTTACGATTCTGCCAGCTTGCCGCCCATATTGGTTTTAATAATCCTTTCTGCTATAGGCACAGGGCCTGAATTCGGGAGTGGAGGGAGCAAGTACCCCAGTACTCAACCGGTACTTATTTTGTCGACCTCGGCGGAATTTGAACTCAGAACGTAAAGACGGGCGGAATGTCGCTAAGCATTTTGTCCGGCGTGCTACCGACTCTGCCACCGACTCTGCCACCTCGCCACTTTTTTTTTTGTGTGTGTGTGTTAATAAGTGCCGGAAGTAAGGTGTTTTCGCTTTCCGTTGGCCAATCAGGTTTCTCGATATTACAGCTCCCTTTGTTGTTTCTTTCCATTGGTGAAGTTTAGTTTTTCCCCAGGTGAGATTGAATATTGCATCGCACCGCACATTATCCTTTATCCCTCTTGCGCGTGAACATGTTTTCAGATGCAGCAAAAATTGAAATCTTCCCCCATCACTGTCCTAAATAGCCCATGCAAATATATATTTTCCATTTTAAGCAGCTATTTTAGACAGGTTTGTTTTCAATTCTTTTCTTTATTTCCTTTTTTTTTTTTTTTTTCAAGTTTTCTTATAAGTTAGCAAACTTCTTTTAAGCAATTTAGTTTTGGTTTGTTTGTTTGTTATTTTAGCAATTTTAGTTATTGGATTGCTACAATCCTAGAGCGTCGCCTTCGCGGGGCAATCAATCGATTTGTATCGACTAAATTATTCCTATTATAATGTCTATTTTGTCGCTTTCTGTATATCGAATGGCAGGTGGTTTAGCTTCTCCAACGGACATACAATTTGGCGGACAAGATACCGCAAGAAGTGCTTGTTGTTATTTAAACACATATTTGTGTATGTTCATCTTATAAGTGATTGATACGTCGCGTTTTTATTACTTAGTAAAATATTGCCCTATTTGTCTTACTCGGTTTTTATTTATGATGTATAAAAACCATACCATCAAAAAGCACCTTTGCGTTCCTTTTGTATTCCAGCGCCGGGACACTTGACAAATTGTTAATTAATTCTCTGAGTGCAATTTTACTGTGACCTAAAAATAAAAGCAGAGAACAAATTCTATGTCAGTAACTCTGTGTGGTTAATTAATTAGCTATTTGCTTGTTGGGAGATTAAGTAGGGAGAATGTGGCCCTTTTTTACCAAGCCTCAGAACGCTTTTGATCCTATTCGTTTTGGTTTTCAATATTCGCTCCTTTTTTTTTTCCTCTTCCTGTGGCTTTGTTTAATTTCTTTCTTTTTTTTTATTGCAACTTTGCGAATAAAAAAAAAATTAATAGTTTTTAATTGTGTTGCGAAAAACATGTTCAATCATTCCAGTAGTGTACAATATGGTTTTGTGGTGTTGTTTTAGACCTAGTGATCGAACAAGCATTTGATCAGAAAAGACATAACAGTCGGAGATCCGACTGTTATTTCTAACAACTCGAACGGTCACTTCGAAGTACCTTTGTAGGCGCTGTTCGCTGACATTTTTGGGGGTGGGGGTGGAGTGTAAACATAAAAATTATTTTTAAATTCATCAAAAAAGCCCCCTTGTGGACAGTGTGGCCTGTGGCAACTTCCTATGAGGTTATTGTGGCCTGGTGTCGCTAAAGTTTATTGTCCAGCTATCACCACAGTCGATTGAGTGAGTAAGTACTTCGTCACTTCAAGCTTGTCTGTGTGTGAAGCCCTAAAAAAAAAACGAAAACATTCTGAAATTTTGTATTCGTAGTTTATATAAATAGGAGGAAATTTCCAGTTGTTCTTACCGTATTTTCTGCTTTCTCAGCATCAAAAAAATAAAGGTTTATTTACATTCTTTTCATATTTTTCTTTCTTTTGTTATATTAACTAAGAAAAAAAAAAGCGAGTCAACTGAAATAAGACTGCAATGATACTTTATATAAAAGATATGTTTATAGAAAAATATCAATGAGGCAAAATAAAATTGAATTATTATTTATTCTTTTTAAAAATAACAATCATCGTTGTGAAGTGTTTCAGTTTATTCGCCCTTTTTTTTTTCCGTGGTTTTGGCAATTGAATTTTTAAAACTACGTATAAACTCGAGGGGGTAAAAAAGCCTTTTGCTCTTATTCAAACTGAGGAGTTAATTATAATTTTCGATTTATTTTATTTTCGCGTATTGATTCGTAGTCATTAATGTTTGGTCGGTGAAATTTTTAAAAAACTACATTGTGCTAACGACGAACATTGGGATTTAATTTGTGATCCAAAATTGTATTTTTTTTTTATTAACAACTTTGTAACCAAAATGTTGCCTCTCCAGTTGATTTAATTATGCCATTGTTGTTAATCACTTAGCTTTAATTCTAAGCGTTCGTATCCGATCTGACATAATTTATAATTTATTACGTGTACAGAAGTTAGTTGTTAAAATCTCTAATTGCATCACACACACACACTTATGCAGAAATGCTCATGGATGGCCACAAATGGGTAGAGACTAGCAGAAATTGATCTCGGTATCTCCCGTTAGAAATATTTGTCTGGTCAACCGCTTCACAGATAATGTACACGCGCGCGGATTTGCAGATTAAACAAAATATTTGTGAATCTTGATGCCCTTATCAAAACATTGATTTACAATTTCCACAGTTTCAGTTTGCCAACCTCGGTCGAACTGACCTGTGGTCGTAGGTGTTCAGTCCACTACTGTTATGACATTGTCCTGTCACCTGTTTTTAGGACTGCGTAATTTCCAAATCACACAGCCAGTATCTGTTGGAGTTTTGAGCGATCGCGCGCACACAGTCCCTCTTCGAATCGTCTCAAATGATACATATATTGTGTGTGTTAGTGTATGGTCCCGGTGTAGCGATTTTAGATTAACCCATTTCGCCTCGTAATTTAGATAGGCATTCAATTTATCTGTAAATAGAATGGGATCGATATGAAATTACCTCTGGGTAGTTGGAAGGTCATTTCATTCCTGCCGCATAAGAAGAACAAGTAGTAGTTTGTGAAATCAGGTTCAGACTGACTGAGGGCGATATAGAATTGATTTCAAATTATCAGTGGAGTAACTTGGGACGGGGGGCGGGGGATTAGCTTGAAGCTTTGGTAGATCTAGGTGTATATTATCGGACCTGCCCTTTCATTTTTAAGACAGTAAGGTAGTATTTGAAAGAGATTTTGACTGCTCTTTCAAAAATCATCCTACTCTTGTGATTGAACGGCGGCATAGAGTCGAGTTTCCCCCCCCCCCCCCATCTACTGTTAGCTTTAATTCTTAATATATATATATATATATAATGGGTTTATTACATTGCATGTAATAACAGTTGGTATCAATTACACCTTATCACTTGACATTGCACCTGGGTACTAATGAATGACGTAATTGTTTCTAATAATTAACATTTGAAGAGAGAGAAAACAACTGATTGTAATAATCTTTACTAATCAGTCGTATTAAAGTGTTGTACAGTGTATTTAATATAAAGAAAAAGAAGACGATGTTTCAAAGCAGATAGGAATAAAAAGAGGCAATCAGACCAAGAGAGACTGGTTGTTTTTGCGTCATCCTCTCCTAGTCTTAGGTCATCCAACTTTCCTCCTCCTTTCAGGTTCCCAGTCTAACACTTGTCCTGCAGTGTCTCGTTAGAGTGTGACCTGTCCAGCCCCATTTCCTACAGTAATCCAAAATCCCTTACATGTGTTCTGCAATCCTTAGTGCATCTTCCATGTTGTTTAATTTTGAGAGTTAAGCTCCACCAATGTCTGTGCAAGTTATGAATACTGAAAGAGTACATCTGGTCCCACATTAAATACAACATCCTCGGGTCAACCAAAACCTTAGAATTCAAGATGAGTTGACTAGTTATGAATTGTGTGTGGAGACTTTATCAGATGGATTATACATGTAATTAAAAGGTATGGCTGTGTTTCACACTGATTTAGAGGTGTACAATAAGGGTACACATATCTCTGGAATACTCAACCACATAATTGCTAATCCAATGAGTAGAGAATTGAGTTGCTCAAACAACTGAATCTGGGTCATCAAAACCAGCTGAGACCCATTCACTTTCCAGGCTTAGTAAAGTTGATGTTGTTTATAGTATTTTGCTGTTCTTGTCCAGTGGCACTGAATTTACAACTAGATGGGTGGGTCATTTGAGGATTAAGCATTTTGCCCCTCCCCCACATACATACAGCATGACGGACAGGTAACTAAATAAGCAATACAGGTGACATCACAGCTGGATATCAGGTGTCAACCAACCATACATTCTCTGAAAGGTGTGTGTGTGTGTACAGTTCAAAAGTTGGTGTAATTGGTAGAATGTCTGGTTGTACTGCTGTATATAGCGTTTGGTAGCGTTCTTGGGTATAAATTTTTGCTCAGTGTTGATTGATAAAGTAAGTAAATATTATGATAGGGAGTATTCCAGTCAATCGCCTACGACCCTTGTCAAGAGAAAGGTCAAAATAAGAATTGTTGGATACAATAACCTTATCAAGAAGCAGGTAGAATTGAAATCCTATACACACACACACACACACACACATATATATATATGCATTAACACATACTTTTGATATCACCCAAATAATGTTTAATAGGCTTCGCATAGTGATGGAAAGAAAATCAGTAGGCAGAGAATAAAAATGAAGTAAGCAAGAGGCACACACAAAGCAAAAAAAAATATTTCTTGTCGAACGCAATAAATTATTGATATCAAAAGAAAAGCTTTTTCTTTTTCTTTCTTTCTCATTAAAAAGAAGAAAAAAAAACAACAAAAGCATGTAAAAATTCACACAGAGAAAAATTCACAAAACCAATACTAATAATATACATCTAACTTTATTGTTTCTTCCAACAGTCATCATTGATTTTTATATTAAAATATTTATTTCACTACAAAGAAAGACTAACACATTTCTTTGAGAATCTTTTCTTTTTTTTTTGGTTTGTTTCTCTTTTCTTAAAAAAAAAACAAAGAAACTCGTTATTACTATTTTCATTTTCCTACCCTTATATCTGCGCTGACTCTCCTTCTCTGTCGTGTATGTTTATCGAGAGAGAGAGGATTTTCCTTGACTTGATTTTATAAATCTTTCATGTTTGATTTTTTTTTTTTTTTCTGACACCACCTTAAAACATATTAGGAACATTTCAATCACACTAACGATGTATATCATCATCGTCGTTTAACGTCCGCTTTCCATGCTAGCATGGGTTGGACGATTTGACTGAGGTCTGGTGGGCCAGGAGGCGACACCAGGCTCCAATCTGATTTGGTAGAGTTTCTACAGCTGGATGCCCTTCCTAACGCCAACCACTCCGAGAGTGTAGTGGGTGCTTTTACGTGCCACCGGCATGAGGGCCAGTCAGGCAGGTACTGGCAACGGCGTATGTATTTACATTAATACAAATCAAACACAAACAGGGCAATTCTTGGTTTGCTCTAAAGTTGCGGGAAGAGGCAACCGAAAATTCCCTTGAATCATTCTACCATCATCAGAAAGACAAAGAATTACATAAAATATCATTGTCCTTATACTACCATGTCCTTGTGGGATAAAGAATTAGGGCTAATTGAGGGCCTGAACACTTTTATCTTTGATCATAAATCTGCTTGATCACGGTTTGTTTTTCAGTGAGATTAAATGTCCGTAATAAGACAAGCTTTTCAGCTTCACTCAAGAATGGCTTTTTCTATTTTTAAAGTCTGTGTTTATGTCCCCATAACTTAGCGATTCAGCAAACGGACACTGATAAAGTAAATAGCGGGTTATTAAAAAAGAATAAGTCTTCAAGGTGGTGCCCCAGCATGGCCTCGGTCTAATGACTGAAACGAGTAAAAGATAAAGGGATATGAACATGCATAATATTCAAATATACTTGCGTAATGGAATGTGCTCTTCTGTAATATCTTTTCAATTTACTTCATCTTAACAATATATTCTTTGAATTATGACACCAGTCCAACTGTTAGAATATTACATACACCTTCGCACATCCTCTCCCTTCCCATCTGCAATAAACATAAACCTGCACTCAGAGAGATATTCTCCCTGTAACACATCAATGTTATGAACACTAAAATAGTTTTGTGGGGGTGGCAACATTATCGTTATTAGCATTATTACGAGGGTAAGAAGTGAATTCGATGTTAATTGCTATGGAATTTATGTTGTAAGCCAGCGAGAGAGAAAGAAGAAAAAAAAGAAACATATCTCCTAACTGTAAATGCCAAATAAAAGAATGTCTAGCTCAATGTATTTCATCTATGCATCATTTGCCATATGAACAGGACAAGGTCTTTCACTATTTTCACTGCTTTCATCTTTTACACTTACTTTGTTTCGTTTCTCTTTGTGTGTGTGTGTGTGTGTGCTTTTAGTTTATTTTGTTCCACTGTCTAATGTCTGAAAAATTACTAAAGAGTATGTTTATTCTTATTAAAGCAAGCAAATTAACTCTGTTCTACTACTTTCTGTTGATGCCAAGCCAAAGACATTCACCTACATTTATATGGACATACAAACACATACACATATATATATATATATATATAATGATAAAGGTGGCTTATTCGCAATTTACAACCAGTATATATATATATATATATATACATATATATAATTCAATAATAGGATAAAGTCTGTAAGAATTTATCAAGTAGTTACCGTGAAAAAACCTCATAAGGGAAAAATCCATCATTTATTCCCTATAAATATATGGGCATTACTATACATAAATGCCTCACACTAAGAGGGACTCTAAAGTCAAACTACCATATATACACACACTCACAAGTAATACAGTAAAGAAGGCAAGGTGTATTCAACCATATATGATGACATGTCATAGAAAAGCTTTTCTGATAAGAGAGAGGGGGGGACTGTATGTACAGTTTATAGTATTATCAGGGTGTAGTTTTACCTGATTTCTTGCATAGGCACCAGGTCTCGGGTTGCTGTCTTTTATTTTAGGGTGGACGAAGCGAGGTAGTTACTCGTATTTAAATCAAGGGGAAACAAGCTTTTTTGGTAGTTTATGGTCTAGGTCAGCTTAACCTTTCCAGTTTACTGGAGTCAGTAAAATAAACTGTCAGTGATAACCTACAGCACTCACTGTAAGGGCCCGTTTTCATGCTAGCATGGGTCAGGAGGAGTCAATACTAGTCTCGCCTCTCTCTACCAGCAATGTTTTCCACTGGCAAAAAGTAAGGCTGACACTTACAGACAGGTGTCAGAGTCAGAAAGGTCATCACCATGAAAACAGTTATCGCAGGGCATGTTATCCAATGCACTGACGGTTCTTGCTAATCTATTGCTCGGCATTGGTACTTTTGTTGACATTAACACCACCCACCCAGTGTTGACCTTGTGGCATTTGAAGCCAAAGTGCAGCAGCTCTGGACAAATACCACAGTGAATTCCATCCTGCTCTTTAACAACTCTGCTGCCACTTTGCCCCTGTTCTGTATACTCCAAGTCATCTCTGTTCTAGCTCCATGTCAACATTTCGTCATAAGCTTCTTACTCTCTTCAAATTTCTTTGTCCTCTTCAACAACATTCCCTTTGGTTAGACTTCGTCTCACAGTGCTTCCTTCGTTAATTACTTTTATATCATCCAGATTCCTTTTAATTCTAGTCCCGCCTGCTTCCTTTGTTGAACCGTTAAGTTTTGTCTTCTCAATTCAAGTTATACTCGTCTCAGTTTTCAATGGTCTTTGTAGATCTTCACCATTTATTGCTGGTAACACATTTACGCATCATCATACAAGCTATATTTTCGTTTTGGAAAGGGAGGAGAGAGAGAGAGAGAGAGAGACAAGCAAAAATAAAGATACACTATTTTAATTTTCTATACATTTTTATCATAGAAAAAACCCATCTTTTTCGAGATTACAAGAGGGCAGGAGGATGTGTAACCCCTTTGTCTCCTACAAGAGTAGAAAGAAATTCTCTAAATAGCTTCCAATCATGACAAGCTGTAGCCAGCATGCATGCTATAGCAACACTAGTTAGATCATGTTTTTTAACAACATAACTTTTACCAATACTAAATATGTCTTTACAGTAGAAATTCCTCAAGTTGTAATCTGTTACAAATAGATGGAATCATTTTTTTCTTCTTTCGCTTCTTGTCTCGAATACAATTTCTCTTTTGTTTTGTTTGTCGTTATTTTTTTTGTATTATTGTTTGAGGAGGGAATTTTTTTTTCTTTTCCTTCATCATTTCTTGCAAATGCAGAATTATTATGCGTTCATGGACCAACCTTTTTTTTTTCTTCTAAAAATTATGCATTATTTACAACTATTTTTTAAATTTTTGTATTATGTTCTTACTGCAGTTTTTTAGTTTATATGCTGCAATACAAAGACACAAAACAGTTTTGTCCTCTTCCTACTGAACCATTTTTGTGGGGAGATATTTCTAAGTTAATGAATAAATACAGAACCATTGTCTATTTGAACAACTGCAGCATTAGTACAGCTCTCATATCCTAGGCTATGTTTGTATGTGAGTATATATCAAGATTATACATGTTTGGCGTGTGTGTATAATACAACATCACTGGTGCCAAACCGTATCGGTCTTTCCCTTGGATAACATCGGTGGCGTGGAGAGGAGAGGCTGGTATACATGGGCAACTGCTGGTCTTCC
Organism: Octopus bimaculoides; assembly: GCF_046866305.1. Taxonomy (NCBI): domain Eukaryota; kingdom Metazoa; phylum Mollusca; class Cephalopoda; order Octopoda; family Octopodidae; genus Octopus; species Octopus bimaculoides. Next base: position 11,184,998 of record NC_142947.1, read on the forward strand.
ATAAACAACTTTGCCCAGACTTGTGCCTCAGAGGGTGCAATCCTATGGTCATTCATGACTGAAGGGGGTTTTTACCCTTTTTTTACATATATATTTATATATATATGTATTCACCTGGAAATAGATATATACAAATGAAAGTCTAAAATCATCATCATCATCGTTTAACGTCCGCTTTCCATGCTAGCATGGGTTGGACGATTTGACTGAGGACTGGTGAAACCGGATGGCAACACCAGGCTCCAGTCTGATTTGGCAGAGTTTCTACAGCTGGATGCCCTTCCTAACGCCAACCACTCAGAGTGTAGTGGGTGCTTTTACGTGTCACCCGCACGAAAACGGCCACGCTCGAAATGGTGTCTTTTATGTGCCACCCGCACAAGCCAGTCCAGGGGCACTGGCAACGATCTCGCTCGAAAATCCTACGGGAGCCAGTCAGGCGGTACTGGCAACGGCCACGCTCAAAATGGTGCATCTCATGTGCCACCCGCACAAGAACCAGTCCAGGGGCACTGGCAACGATCTTACTTGGCTTGCCGGGTCTTCTCACGCACAGCACATCTAAAATAGATGGGGAAAAAAAAGAAGTAATTCATGAAATGTGTTTTTCTCCTTTTAATTTTTTCCAATAGTATTCTAGACATTTTCCACAGATAATCTGTAAATATCTACACCGTTATGTTTGTATGTCTGTATTTTCCATATCCCATATCGAAAGTTGACTCTCTCACGTCAAAATCACAAGTAATTAAATAATTCATTTAGACATTTGTTGAGCATTTTTTACAAAAACTACCTTATTGAGACTAATTATGATGTACATTGTGGCATGCGTATGTGTCTTGTGTGTATAGTGTGGCTGTGTGATAAGAAGTTTGCTTCCCAACCACATAGTTCCAGGTTCAGTCTCACTGCATGGCACATTGAGCAAATGTCTTCTACTATAATCTCAGGACAACCAAAGCTTTGTGAGTGTATTTGGTCAACAGAATCTGAAAGAAGCCCATTGTATATAATAAATGATCAGTTATCAAAATCTCAAAGCTACAAGATAACACATGGTTAATTCAAAGCAATGTGAATTAAATAATCATTAACATTCGACAAAATGGTCTGGGTATTTTCTTTTTTCTTACCCACCCCTTCTTTCCTCTTACAATCACAGCCCTATTACGTTGCCATCAATGCACCCCAAAATTTATCCATTCCATTTCAGTCCACTTAAACATGTCGAATCTTCTATTTATACCTCACTTGTGCATTATTTATAAAGAATGTTTCTTTCCTTTTAACGTATGCTATTTATTTTAATAGATCAATATTGAAGTTTTCTTTGTTTTCCAATATTCAGCTGGACTTGTATTTAAGTAATCAATGTGCCTTACTACAACTGATTCTAGTCCTTCACTTCGTGCTTGTGGGTTTTTTTTGCCATCAACACTTGTATGCTGTTAGTAACATTAACAAACTAGGTCAGATTAGTCTACAACTACCATAATGAACAGTGTTTCCAATTAAATAATCTACCTTGTTTACAATATTCAGCTTACCATATTTCAGTAGTCAAAAGTTCTTTGCTGGAAGTGGCTCCAGTCTTGTTCAATATTTGAACGGTTACAGCAAATAAACTAAAATATCAAATTAGGTCCAAATTAGTGTAACGTAGTAATGAATAGTCTTTATGGTTTGTAAATGTTGGCATTTTAATTCTTGAGTTACTATTTAGAAAATGTTTTTTTAAGGAAAACTTTAATAAGTGAGTCTACTGTGTTGGATGTTGTTGCTTGGTTAAAATGAAAAGAATGCTGTAGTCCTTTTTTTTTTAGAGCTTAGCAATTTCATTGTAAAACCATTATCGCTATTATCATATAACCTTGTCTGAAAATATAAACGTGTCCTACATTGGTGAAAGAAGAATATATCCGAGGTGGTTAGGAGTATAATAGATAGATAGGGTGGTGTTATTTTTTATTTAGCCTAGTCGATGTTGATCCAATAGACATAGGGCCAAAAGCCTACTAGCTAGAATTATCCCAGTTAGCAAAGATATTAATTAAACTGCATTTGGTTGTGAGGCTCTATCTTCAGGCTTTTGTAGTATGGAGTTAACACTTAGTTACCACTGCACACAGGCCCAGTCTGCCCTGGGGTGGTAGTACCTGTCGTGGTAGGGGTCAGATGGAAGAAGGTTCTGTGGTTAAGGTATGCAGAACTCAGAGGAGGGCTGGCCCCTGGACATGTGTTACGTCAGTCTACCATTGTGTGATCATTCCTTGATGTCACATGAACTAGTCGCCCTTGTTTACAGGATCTAAATAGGTCCCATGCTCTGGAGAACAGGAGATACCAAGCAGAATAAATTGTAAATAAATTTGCAACCTGTAAAACAGGTGAGAATAGAGCATCATTAGTAAAGATAAAAGGAAATATTTAGAAGCCATTGATGAGGGAACCGCAAGTTTTGAGATTAATGACTTAGGTAAATCTTAGTTTAAACATTTACAACAGTAATGTTGATGTTAAGTATGGTTTAAGATTTGGCTCTCATCCACTACCACCACCCCATTAGATGCAGAAAGAGTTGTGTGGTTAAGAAGCTCACTTTGCAGTCATGCGGTTTGGGGTTCAGTCCCATTGCGTGGTACCTTGGGCAAATGTCTTCTATAGCCTCGGGCCAAACAATGCCTTGTGAGTGAAATTTAGTATGCAGAAGCTGTATGGGAGTCTGTTGTATGTATGTGTACATACATATATGTGTTTGTCATCTCCCACACTGCCTGATAACTGATGGTTTCTTTGTAATTTAGCAGTTTAGCAAAAGAGACCGATAGAATAAGTACTGGACTTCAAAGGAAAAGATACGTACTGTGGTTGATTTGTTCAATTAAGACCCTTCGAAGCAGGGTTTTTTTCATGGCTGCAGTCCAGTGACTGAAACGAATAAAAGATAATGGTCAGAAATGACCAGATGACCACGTCTTAGAGAAGGCAGATCATGATACAATATGAGATGTTTTAGGAATGTGGAGCTCAGGTGGAATGACAAAATGGTATATACTATTCTTTGGAAAGTCTCATCTTCGTGTTGTTTGAGTTAGAATGGGATATTTGCATTGTGCAAGTTTTGCCAAAGGAGAAGTCTGTTCAGGGATTCCTTGTTTAAAAGATGAGCACTTAGTAAAAGTCTACGGTAATGGGAAGAGATAGATTCTGCAAATGACTGGATAGAAAAGAAAAAAAAAATATATGGTTGGTGAGATTTAGCTACCGACTTGCTAGTGTGAATATCTGATCCCTTGTATATATGGACATGTATTGGCTGTTGTGTGTAAGTGTGTAGCCTGCCGTTTACAAATGTGTGAATGTCTTTTTTGTGTATGTATGCTTTATCGTGTAAATGTACACATGTGTAAGATAGAAAATGTGTACAGAGCATTTGTATTTTGTGTTTGCTTTTACTTATCGGTAATTGAAGGGTGGGGGAAGAAGAAGAAGAAGACAAAAGAAAAGTAGTAACAATCATAGAAAATGGGAAGTGAATGGAAGGGAACAGGATGGCATAAAAAAAATAAATAAGGCCCTTCCGTTTGGTTAACCATTATATGTGCATTGAAGATTTCATTGATTTTCTTCCCTTCAACACAATTGCTCTCACTCTATTCAATAACATTCATTTAACAAACCTTTTATAGGTACCCCCCCCCCCACCACTTCTTTCTTCCAACCATCTTTAACAGATATACGGGACTTTGTTTCCTTTTTTTCACCAACAAGACTATATTTTAGGGTAATTTCCTTCTTTTACAATTAACACTTTACACAAGTGATGGATGGTTAGTTGGCAGTAACGGTAAAGCACTCGACTAACTATTTGACAATGTTTAATTTCATTGTGCTTCTAAAATCCATCTTTAAATCCCTTTGTGATTGATAAATGTGTGTGTGGAAGTGCGTGGCCTAGTTGTTACGGTGTTGTGCTCACAATCACTAGATCTTGCGTTCAATTCCTGCACCAAGTGAACCGTTGTGTTGTGTTCTTGAGCAAATCACTTCAACATCTGACATGTAGCAGCACACTTGTGCACCTGTTCAGGTAATGTTGATTTGATGGAGGGAGGGAGTTAATGAACAGTCCATACATTTGATTACTATAAACAAATCATTTGTGCAAGTTGTTGAGCAAAACCTGACCACTCATACATCAATTTCAATAGGGAGAGCCTTGTGAGTGGATTTGGTAGATGGAAACTGAAAGAAGCCCGTCGTATATATATGTGTATGTTTGTTCCCCCACAATCGCTTAACAACTGATGCTGGTGTCCCTGTAAGTTAGTGGATCGGCAAAAGAGACCGATAGAATAAGTCCTGGGGTCGATTTGCTCGACTAAAGGCGGTGCTCCAGCATGGCCACAGTCAAATGACTGAAACAAGTAAAAGAGTAAGAGTATACTGGGGTCGATTTATTCGCCTAAAAATTTAAGGTGATACCCCAGCATGCCTGCAGCCTAGATGAAAGATAATCACACAAACAACCTTTTATACAGAGCAGAAAATCCTTTTAGAAAAGAGCTTGAAATAAGCAATTACTTTCATACATTATAACTAATTCTCTTTTAACAAATACTATTGATGTTTTCTTTAAACAATTTCTTTGTTGATATTCTTCGAAATATTTTATTTGATCCTTAATTTGCTTCCCCTACATCTTTTTTTTTTTTTTTTTTTTTTTTTTTTCTTCTTTTGCAGATTTCAAATAGAAAAGATCTGCTGATGTTGGATATCAGTGAAACATCTGCAATTGCTTCTGTCACCATATTCTGGATTATGTTTCCTTCAAGAAGCTCCTTTTCCCATTCAATGGAATCTGGAATTTTACAAATGTTTATGGACTTCTCTGAGCTGTAATCTGAAAAAAAAAAAAGCCTTTCACCATGTAAGTCATTTAGGTGATAGTAGCATCACCAGTGCCGGATTCTGGGTCCTTTCACAATGTTTTGTGGAACACACGACCAGTCACCAAGTTTTTTTATCTGATTATTTTCCATTGTTTAACGAACATTCCCCTCCCCCCCCCCACACACACATACATACATGCATGCATGCACACACATGTTCACAATACACTGACCTATTCTCAGATCGAGTTTACAATCCTATAACTACACATATAAATTGTTGTTTGTATCTATGCACACTCTTGAAAACAGAAAAGAATAACACAAGCAAAATCCATACACATCAGTCACAGAATTGTTTTGTTCATTCTGGAAACTACCGTAATATTGGTACGCCGTAGTTATCACCATCAGCTGAACCATGATCAGTTATAACAAAGAAATATTGAAAGAAGAAGCTAAGAAAGCCAGGCAGGCCCAAGTTATGCAGGCGATCCAGTCACGAACCACATCGACTCCTAAATCCAACTCAATGCTGTTCAGCGAGCCTGTACGTGTTTCTTCCAACCCTAAAAACCATTCTGTCATGCACCAGACTATCAACAAAGTCCTTGGAAACTACGACGAGGTCGTCGAAGAAATGTCCAAGCAACCAGGTCACATGATCGGCATTGACAAGCAGACCCGCTCGACAAGAGAAACCAACCACCAAGCCAAAACTTCGAAATTGCGATGTAATGGCTACAAAATGCGTCCGCAGGCTAGTTCCAAGGGGATGATAGGGAAAGATGATACTCCTCGGAGTCAAGATGCATCTAGTCATGGGCGTTGCAGCGGAAGCAATAGTGGCAGCGGTGGCTGCAGTGGTAATAGTTCTGCTTCCTACCTTGGTCATGGCCATGGGCACCAAGATGGTTCTAGACAAGGACTCCTTGAAACACCTCCAGATGGTGCTTATAGTCGTAATTCTCAGAACTCTCATTCAATGTCGAAAGACAGTGGTCACGGACAAAACTCGATAGACAATAACTATCGAAGCCGGACTTCTCAAAATTCTCGATTGTCTACTTCATCAAGAATGTTGTCCGAGAAGCATGGACCTGACAAGGACTTCCATCCTAAAAAACACTCATATTCTTCACAAAATTCTTTCATCAACCCCAATAACAAACTATACACTTCGTCCTCCTCCTCCTCATCATCCACACAACTCAGTAAGCACCCCCCTTATCCAACTACCAACTCTGGCAATGCACACGTGAAACCCAATCGGCCCCTATCTTCTTTAAGTGACAAAAGCTCATCACATGGCAGTAATAGTGAGAAATATTATCGTGACAAGTACCATTCTGGGGGTGAGAAATCTTTGCAAGTGGACAAGTTTCATAGTAGTGCTGACAAGACCCATGCTGACCATAAACAGTATAGTGATAAGACACACAATGAAAGCAAAGAACTTTCTAGTAATGTTGATACCAGTGAGAAAAGCCTCTCCAATAACAGTGGTAGGGAGAAGTCATATTCTGCTGAGAAAGGAATTTCACATCATTTGACCAAAACCAAGTCAAGATCCCCAATGCCCTCTCTAACACCCAGTGTACAGTCTCAACAACAGGGTCCCCCATTATTACAGTCTCAACAACAACAGCCTCACCTTCAACTACAACAGCCATCAAAGGGACCAGCAGCACCACCTTCTGCTATTGCTTCCACACCTCCCCCTCCTTCTCTCAATATGGATGGTTCTCGAGAGAATCATCACACCTCGTTGCCCTCATCATTGTCACCTGCATACATTGCAACGAATACCGTTTCAAGCAAGCCATCCATGCCGACACATCTGAACAAAGGCTTATCAAACTCTCTAAAAGTCAAAATTATTGGCTCAAATCCGGCAAAGCTCTCCAGTGATCTTGATGACAGCGAATCAAATAACCAGCACACACAGATTGAGAAAATTATGAAAGAAATGTGTCAGCCAGAGAAAATAACGGGTATAAAAACACCGAGCGTGAAAGAGAACCTGGATGAAGAGAACAGCTTCCTTTCACCGTTGGGGCAAAGCCATAAACACCTGCTGTCCGAATTAAAACATCAGAAACCTTTAACACCTGTACATCAAACAAAGTTAAAAGCTATTTCACCATCTTTAACTCTCCACCGTTACCAAAAGCAGAATTTAAACACATCACCAGTGCTGTCTGATCTCAAAGAAGAGAAAAATGACCTGGATAAAATTTTAGCCGAGATGACCTGTCCCGAGTCTCCAGTTACAGCCATTTCTACACCGGAGAAAATGTCAGAAAATCCATTTGCTCGGTCTTTCAAGAATTCCCATTCACCTTCCCAAAAGACTTTTGGACTCTCTGACAGTGACAGTGATTCCTTTGATAATGAAGAGGATGCAACACAACCCCCTAATGATAAACCAGTCCACAGTTGTTCATCTGATGAGAACACCAATAACCAAGCAGATGCCAGCATCCTCAAAGAATCTAAAAACATGACCCTGGCTGCTGCAGAAATTAAGAACCATCAAAACACAGATTCTGTAGGCGAGAACCAACCATTAAAGACAAGTCCACTTGAATCAACTTCTCCAACAGCTATGCCTGTCTTCCCCTTAAATGCTGTGAAACGTTCCTTACAGAGTCAAGAAGATCTTTCCCAAGACCTTCAGATGAGTGATTCAGACAGCGAAGCACTCGAGTCTACCAAAGAATTCCCCCCCGTGTTTACTCTCTCAAAGTCATCACCGTCCAGTCCTATCTCACGCCTACATCATTCCATGGATATCGGTGCAGTGGAAACCAGAAAGGAGTCAGTAGGCTTTGATATTTTCAGTGAACATCCAACAAGTGAAAGTGATTCTGAGAGTGATGATGTTGTAGGTAAAACAAAGTCCAGTACGTTGACTGTCAACAACTCAGCTGTTGCAGAATCTAATACTGTCTGTAATAATACGCCATTAGTTTACTCAACACCAGCTAGGAAAGGATCGGGCCAGTTTGCTAAGAAAAATGATAATGATGCTGATGATGAAGAGGAGGAGGATGGAGATGACGATGAAGATGATGATCAAAGTGATGTCGAAGAAAGCAATGAGCTGGATAGAATAGGCCCAGCGGTCAAGCATCAGAAACCAGATGTGGTCTCTTCAAGTTCAACTAGCGACTCAGAAACTGATGATGATGAGTCGAACGTCTCAGAAAAAGCATCTAGTGCATCAGATGACGACGATGATAACGACGAAGAGGAAGAAGACGAAGATAAAGACGATCATTCAAAGCAGCTCAACTCAGTGGACGGGGTCAATGATGCGGAACAGTGCGATTCTGCAAGTGTTCAAAAGACACCACGCTGGTGTCTGCGAGCATTCTTTTCTTTGCCAAACAGTGGCAACAAAGCAAATCAGGTCCCCAAAGAAGCCGAGGAAATTGTATCCGTCTCTAGCCATACTGGAAGCAACGTCAGTGCAAGCCAAAGAAGCAGAAACAACAGCAGCAGCAGCAGTAGTAGTAATAGTGGTAGTAGTAGTAGTAGCAGTAGCGGTAGCAGCAGCTGCAATGAGAACAGCAGTCCAATCACTGAAGCGAACAGTCATTGCGAATCTGATGATGACAGCAACAGTGAAAAGTCATCTGCAGAGGAGAAAATCTCAATAATACCAAGTGATAATGAAGACCCAGCTAGCAGCTGCCATAAACAAGATGTTACCAGTGCCCCACCATTTACTGAGGACATCTCATCAAAGGAAAACAGTTTGCTGGCCAATACTAAATCTGTGACAAATCTCTTGACGTGGCCACCTGGCAAAGACATCCAAGAGTTTCCATCTCCTGTATCTTCCCCGATGTCTGCATCACCTACATTAGTTCATAGAAAACTGAAACGTAAAATTTCACTTCCCATTTGTATTAATACCAATTTGCTGTCCTCCATTCCAAATGTTAAACGCCGCAAACTCTCAAATGAACCGTCCCAGCCCGCCGAGCACCTGGATACCATCAAATCTGAAACAGTCCTGAACACTTGGTCAAATCAAATGCAATCCCAAGAGTCTGTTGAGAAACAGTCTGAAAACAAGCAACCCTGGATAAAGCGAGACAAAAGTCCAAGACGAACACCAAATAATACTGAATCTAATTGTTGCCAAAAACGCTCTTTGACCATCAAAATCAATACAGATCTTCTGCATTTCATCCCTGCAAAATGCTTAAAAGACATGCCATTATTACAAGATGTTAAAACAGAAAACTGTATCGAGGAAGCTGTGGTCAAGCCTGAAATGCAGAATGGTAATATTTCTCCTTCGGTTAAAGTAAGTGAACCCAATGCAAACACCGAAAGTTTTGTCATGACACAGACTACAACGACACCTGTGCTGACGGAGAGTACACCTTGCAAAGTAGAAAAATCTGATTTTAAATTCCGGATCCCAAAGAGAAACCTCGACTCTGAGAGCTATGACATCAGTCGACCCAGTCCAAAAATGATCAAAACCGAGGGACAAATTTCAAAGAATGAAGATAACCAGTTGCCAAATATTTCCAAGAGTGAATCTGTGAAAAGTTTGTCTTTGGTCAACAGTGACAATAACCACAGTTCTCCTTCAACTGAGTCTTCAACTGCTACCAGCAAAACCAGAATTTCTGATAAAGATAAACAGATTTCTTCCATAGATGATACCAAACAACCATGCCATGACAAAGAGAAGGACAATGCTGTGCTACCTGCATCTCCATCTGAATGTAATAGCAGTGGTTGTAGTACAAGTAGTAGCAGTAGTAATAGCAATAACAACAACAACAACAATGGTGATGATGACATCGACGACGATGGTGATGACAGCAACAGTGATAGTGAGCATGATGACAGTGATCACAATGACCATGTTGATAATGAAAATGTTAAGAAGCATAACAACAGCAATGGTAATAATCAAAGTGTCAATGCTTTAACTAACTCGTCCAGCAATAAAAAGCTTAAAACAGCAACCCAGGCAAACTTGACATCAAAAAGCTCATCGGATAATTCCAAAGACACCGGGAAACCGGTTGCAACACCGTCTCCATCAAGGCAGTCTAACTCTTCTTCTGCCTTGTTGTCACCGAAGGGGTCGACGTCAAGCAATGCAGCTGACCACCACCACCACCATCAGCAGCAGCCCTCGACGTCTGCTATTAGTATGATCCCAGTCACCCCCAGCTACAGCAACAGTTCAAATAGCCTACGTAACAGGCCATTATACAAGAGTAGTAGTTCTAACCACCACAGCAGCAGTGATGGTGGCTGCAGCCATAAGGGTAAAGAAAAGGCTGCTGACCACTTTTTCCAAGAAGCCAAACGTATGAAACACGAAGGAAACAAATTAACCGACATCTTTGAGAAATCTTTCTTGTATATGAATGCTGTGGTGTCCTATGTACAGTGCGGTATAGCATTAGAAAAAGATCAGGAACAGCGATGTTTTCGCATGTTTGGTGAGATTTTTGACTTTCTCAATCAAATCGGACACTACCACCAGTACCCTCACGAACCGCAAATCTCACTGTTGCGTTTGCTGTTGATGTCTCGTGTTTGCAAAAAGCTCTACGACATGAAGAAAAAGGTTGCCGACAACCTCAAGCTGGCCATTGATGAATACAACAAGCAGTCTAGTAGCACTTCCTTGCCATCTCACACCCCATCCCCGCATCGGCCTAACTGGAACACTTCCACGCCTTCATCACGATCAACCCCTTCACCATCAGGCAGCATTGACTCAATACGTTCACAAGGAAGTAATGCTTCAGATGCAAGACTAACGCCTTCAGCTTCATCGTCAAATGCTGTTTCAGCAACATCACACTCCTCCTCCCATATCTCTAACAACTCTACTTCATCCTCTTCTTCCTCCAACCCAAACTCTTCGAGCCTTACGGGTTCGTCTTTGCCCTCCTCGTCACAGACTGTTACTATTCCTAAAAGAATTCATTCCATCACACAGAACTACATAGAAATATTAGATTATATTGTGAAGACTCACAATTACTGGGAACAGGCTGAAAATCAGAAAGAAAGTTGCAAAGACTTTATTGATCTCCTGCACACTAGATGTAATTACATCTCATTGCAAAGCAGTATTTTTCAATATGTGGAATACGTAAGAGTTGGTCTCCAAATTCTCCGAGAATCATGACCTGACCTTCTGAACAATTACAAAGAGAAAATTTAAAATAAAAGAAAAAAAAAATAAACAAAGAAACAAAACTATTGCTATTTATAATAAAGGAAAAAAAATAATGTTTACTTTTCCTTCCCTTCCCCCATTTGGATTTTTTTTTTTGATTTTTTTTTTTCCTCCTCCTCCTTGATGCTTGATCTTCAAAGGAAGCCATTTGCCAAAATAGAAAGTGTCTGAGATCCAGGTAGCTCCCTCAAGAGCCAACCTGTCTATAAGTATTGATGAAAAGACGACGAGAAGAAAAGAGAGGGATGGAAGGTGAGAAGAAGAGCGAGAAAGACTTTATATGTGCAAGAATGAGAGAGAAACACTGTGTGTGTGTGTGTGTGTGAAAGAGATGGTTTGTGCAGAAAGTATATACTTAAAGTCAGTCCTTTGTAAGATAATGAAGATGAAGTGATGGCATTAAAAAAAAAAAAAATAAAGTCAAAACATAAAATTGTGTTTGTCTTTTGATCTTCCCTCCCCATTCTACCCAAATATGCCTGCACACACGCTCACACTTACACAAACACATACATGCTCTCACGTGCACACACATTCTTGTTATAAGTTTTTAATTCAAATAATTTTTGAATATAAAAAGTGCTTTGAAAACTTTATTAAACATAGTTTAATTTTTCCATGAATTTTACACGTGGTTTTGTACACACAGCTAGCCGAGTTCATTTGAGTGCAATAAGGTCGACAGGTAAATCATCAGTGGCGGTACACTGAGTCCCTTATAAAAGCACTGAATCCCTTTATGGCTCAGTCTGTCTAGCTGTATCCAAAGTACCATCGGGAGTTGCAGTTCACTGCTCTATGCAGCACGAGCACTCTATATAAAGAATGAGGGTTTCATTCATGCAATACTGAGCTCAAATCCTCCCTTGGGGCCCCACAGAAGGCAACAGAAAAGCAACTACAGTGTTTCCTCTCTTGATTCGCCACATGAGGTTTTTCAAGTGGTGACCCAATGAGTTTTGAAATATTTACTTGTACTTTACATATGTGTGAAGACAAGATGTCGTTTCTGTATGTCTGTGATTTTGTACATGCACACATAAATAAATACACAAGTCTAGCTAAATTTCGTGTGTGGAAGAACATATTTGTGAAAATCAATCGTATTAAGCTTTGTAATGTGAGCCAATACATTGTTCCTACCATTATCACCTTTCCAGTTCTGTCAACACACACACACACACACATACACTGCTTTCTCCTCCCTCCAGTTTTGTACTGTAGGTGAGACTTGCAGAGCGAAACCAACCTGAGGCCTGGTTCCATCATTGTGTCTTGTGTCTGTCGCTGTTTTAGGTTGTGAAGACTTCCTTGTTTGAAATCAGGACTGATTGATTCTTTTGGTTCTTTTTTTTTTTTTTCCTAAACACCCAAGGGACAGCATTTGATAGCCTAAGTTCTTTTACTGGAGAAGAGATCGAAAGAGCAAAGGGAGAGAAGGCAATATATAAACTAGGTGTGATGTACCGTTACTTTTAATGACTGTGAGATGGATGGCTGGGTCTAGTAGAGATAGACAGACAGAAGCAAAAAAACAATCACATTTGCTTCTTTTATTCGGATTATATTCTTACAAAACAAAAGACAATTTTTAATTGCTACATTAAATCACATATTTATAACTTGTAGCTATATATATATATATGTGTGTGTGTGTGTGTATATATATATATATATATGTATATATATCTATATAAAGAGCCTGTTTGTCATCTTCGTATTTTGGGAAGGAATTATGGCTATGCATAAACAATATAACATAGTAAATGTGTGCACACGTATGTGTTTGTACATTTCTGTAAAAGGTGTTTATTTTATTTTTGTGAGTATGGGGGGAGGGGTTAGGGAGGTGGATGATGAGAAAGAGGAAGATGAAGGGGGGGAAAAAAAGCTGTAAAGTTTTAAAAAATACAAACAAACAAAAAACAAAAATGACTATTTGTGTAAAGAATATAGACAGATACTATTTACTTTTGTCTTTTAAGAATCTCTTGTCTGAAGAAACCAAACCAAAATGATTTTAAGAAAAAAATAATAAAAATATTAATTATAATGAAATCAAGAAATATGACAAGAATTTTATTCTTGAAAATATAAAGACAAAGAAATTTTAAAAAAACTACTGTTGTTGTTTTTATTTGTATATGTATGTATTTTTTTCTTGTGTCAGTCAGACTGCGGCCATGCTGGGGCACTGCCTTGAAGAAAATTTAGATGAATGAATTGACCTCAGAACATTTTTTTTTTTCAGCCTGATACTTATTCTATTGGTCTTTTTTGTTGAACCACTAAGTTACAGAGATATCAACATACCAATATCGGTTGCCAAGCAGTGTTGCAGGACAAAGACACACACATATATACATACACACACAATGAGCTTGCTTCAGTTTGCATCTACCATATCCACTCACAAGGTTTGGTCAGCCCAAGGCTATAATAGAAGACACTTACCTAGGGTGCCACACTGGGACTGAACCTGGAACCATGTGGTTGGGAAGCAAACTTTTAACCACTCAGCTACACCAGCACCCATATGTATGTTTTTGCATTTTGTAACGGGAACCGTATCAAGTCCTGCCATTTCAATCAAAAAGCACAATCAGAACATGCCCAGCTAAAGAAATTTCCCTGTCATTCATTCTAACTCCATGCGCCATACCTATCTCTGTGTGGTCGTACATTAGCAAGATCTAAAGAACCAATAGCTGCATGATAAACAACATTTTTTTTGTCATCCCATTCAGGGGTCAGTATAATTTGTTTTTTTTGCTGTCTAATCTCTTTCTGTTGATTGTTTTCAACCATCACTATCCCCAGTACCACCACCACAACTGCCATACATACACCATTCAGACCTCTGACGCCACCACCATCAATACTTTTGAGTTTGCTGCCTTCCCCTCCATCACCATTGTCTTTCACATCGCTGTCATCCCTGACTGCCTCAGCTACCACCATCATCACTGTCAACTCCACCTCGATTACTATCACAACCGTCAATCTACTACCACCCTTACCATCTATATGCTTACTATTACTCTCACCCCATCATGAGGAATAGTGGAAGTGTCATTGAATAGTGAGAGAGGGTCAAAATGTGGCATGCTGACACAGAAATTCACTTTGGCATTTATTATTATAGAGGTGTGTGTATGTATACATGACAAGCTTATTTCAGTTTCCATTTACCAAATCCACTCACAAGGCTTTGGTTGGCCCAAGGCTATAATAGAAGACACTTCCCCAAGGTACCATGTGGTTGGGAAGCAGACTTCTTACCACACCTGCACCTACATATATATATATATAAAAGAAAGAAAGACATTTTATTTGAACAGATGTGCTATTCTCTGTAGCTAATAATATTGTCATAATTTTTCGATGATATAAGTACACTAGTAAAATAGATATTAAATATTGACACGAGGCCATACGTTGATGTGAAAGAAGACAAAAATAAAAGGCAATTTATGTGACAGTTATGCTTTTGCATAAGAGCAACATCTGAGCTGAAACAGTTATGAGGAAACTTCGTCTCATTACTTTTCTATTAAGCAATGGTTTATAAACTTGTTTGATTTCAACACCAAGGTTCAAGTCTGACAACAGAATGGTGTCATTGAAATAATTTTTATAGCAAATGGCTTTGAGATTATTTTCCAGTTTCTCTAACGCAGAGCAGGTTTTACAGCCACATCATCCAAACCAACCGGGTGAAACCGGGCTTAGCTGCTAGTATACATATATATATATGTATGTATGTATGTATTTTTATATATATATATATATATAATATATGTATGTGTGTGTGTGTGTATATATATATATATATGTATATATTTCTTTATTGCCCACAGCGGGGGGGGGGGGCTAAATATAGAGTGGACAGACAAGGGGATTAAGTCGATTACATCGACCCCAGTGATTAACTGGTACTTATTTAATCAACCCCGAAAGGATGAAAGGCAAAGTTGACCTCAGTGGAATTTGAACTCAGAACATAACGGTAGATGAAATACCGCTTAGCATTTCGCCCAGTGTGCTAAAACGAATAATAAGGAACAAGGAACCTCAACTGTGTTTATTCTACTGTCAAAACAAGGCAGTGATTCCATGCTTTTAATCCATATAAATGTTAAGACACAGCTTCAAAATACATAATAAAGACATAGCAGTTATGGCAAAAAAATAAAAAGGATTAATGAAAAAGGAAGCCTCTACTGGTTTTCCATTTATTCTACAGGATGATATTCAAACATCATTTAAAGCTTATAGTAGCTACATAGAATACGTCCATCTGTTTTACCGACCTGATAAAATGAAATGTAGATATCTATAAAACATGTGGAAACCTTCTGAATCAATACTTGTAATGTGCCAGATATCAATAGTAATAATAATAATAATAGAATGGGATGGGAGTCCAGCAGTTACACAAACAATAGCTATTCGCTGCCACCCCCAACCTTATATTTCTCATCTCGTCAGCTGTAATATGCTACGCCTATGAACTCCCAACATTAGATGGTGAACATATCGGCATTATTTTGTATCATTGCAGATGTTGCCTAGGTTCTATAAAAGACTTCAAGAGTAATTCACAAAAGCATCGCACAAAATGTATATCAGTTTTATTAACTAAAATCCAGAATATAGATGTGTTTACATGGATAAATTTAATAGTCCACACACTGCACATAATGTTTTCTAGAATTAACCTTTAATTAGTACAGGTGAGTGTGGTGGTGGTGGTGGCTGTTAGAATTATTGGTTCTTCTTTGAGTGCCATGCAGCAGGTTTGGCCCCAGGTGCACATGGTTGGGAAGCAAGCTTCTTAACCACACAGCCATTCTGTGTTAGTGTGTGTGAGAGAGAGGGGGGGAGAGTGAGTGCATGCACTTTTGTGCTTGTGTCGCTACTTGACAACTGGTGTCGATTTATAAACGCACCCATCACCTAGCAGTTCAGCAAAAGGTGATTGACATAACAAGGACCTGACTTAAAAATAAGTACAATGAATAAAACAAGTAAAAGAATAAAAATAAGAAAAAAAATACAGATTTGAAATAATGTCTAAGTAGATATTATTCTGTGTTTATGCAGCGTAGACAAAAATTATTGGCTGTGATAGTATTTGTATAAATCGACATGCACCAAGTGCCTTAGATGCATCTGTATTGATAAAAAAAAAAAATACAACTGATAACATTTGTATTTTTTCATATACATGTATGTGCATGAAAAAGTAATTGAGTAATTAGGGCCATGACTGTGATTTTCAGCCGAGTGATATCGTAGCCATGGCCGATGCCAGTGTCATGTACTGGCACCTATATTAATGGCACGTAATAAGCACCCTTTGAACTCCGGGCCTCACGGAGGCAGTGACAGGTGACTGAGATTTTTGGCAATATACCATGCTCAAAGGCGGTGAGCTGGCAGAAACGTTAGCATGCTGGGTGAAACGCTTAGCGGTATTTCGTCTGCCGTTACGTTCTGAGTTCAAGTTCCGCCGAGGTCGACTTTGCCTTTCATCCTTTTGGGGTCGATAAATTAAATACCAGTTATGCACAGGGGTCGATGTAATTGACTTAATTCCTTTGTCTGTCCTTGTTTGTCCCCTCTATGTTTAGCCCCTTGTGGGCAATAAAGAAATAAGAAATGTTAGCAGTATTACATCTGTCTTTATGTTCTGAGTTCAAATTCCACTGAGGTCAACTTTGCCTTTCATCCTTTTGGGGTCGATAAATTAAATACCAGTTGCATAATCGACTGGCTCCTTCCCCCAAAATTTCAGGCCCTGTGAATCAGACTCCTGGTCATTGCCAGGACCATGTTTATGACACCCACGAATCGTTGTCATGGTCATTGCTGTTACCATGTAAATGGTACCCGTGAATCATAGTTGTGGTCATTGCCAGTGCTATGTAAATGGGACCCATGCTAGTGATACATAAAAGCACCTGTTACACTGTTGGAGTTTTTGGCATTAGGAAGGGCATCCAGCCATAGAAACCATGCCAACTCAGACTGGAGCCCTCCAGATTACCAGTTTCAGTCAAACCGTCTAACCCATGGCAACATGGAAAACAAGCGTTTGATGATGATGATGTAGTGTAAATATTCAAACATCATCACTATCTTTACAAAATCCTGCTGCATTTTTACATGAAATTCTAGGTCCTCCAAAATTGACCCACCATTTTTGGCTGTAAATATTATCTGAAAAATTCAACTCACATACCAAAAATGCAGTACATTAGCAGAAATAGCAGATATTAGCTCCTTTATCTTAAGGCCAGTGTTGGATGGTATGTTTTTGTGGGATTTTTTCTTTAAATAGAGGTTGTATTTCTTTGTACCATTCCTACATCCAGTGTTAACTGTAGTGCCTTTTCTTTATTCTTGTTCCCTTGTTCAATATGTGTTACCTCTTTCCAAACACATCAGATCAGAGCTAATGTCTATCTGCCATGATAAGCAGAAATCATTATTGATAAAATCACCACTACCATCACCAAATCTTGTAAAGTCACTTGACAGATAACAAGCATTCTTGTGACATCACACATCACATGACTAGTGATTTATTTCATCATTCCTGTATCGAATGGTGTTTCACATTCATTAACATTTCCTAGTATCAACACTGATACATACATGAAATCATGGAATGGGTTTTATCACATAATTAAATACATACATATAACTGACTCTACATTATTTTACCATGAAAGCAAATTCCGCCAAGATCAATCTTGCCTTTCATCCTTTCGGGGTCAATTTGTCCCCCAAGGCCACACTGTTAATCATGAATTCTACTGCGATATTTTGAAACATTTGAGGGTGGACATTTAGCGAAAGTGACTGGATTTGTAGAGTGCGACGAAGTGGATTCTTTACTAAGCTATCCTCGCTCATAAGTTTCTTGCCAAAAAAACAACATGGTATCACTTCTTCACCCACCATATTCACTAGATTTAACACCTGCAGACCTCCATCTCTTCCCCCCCCCCCCGAGATGAAAATGCAGCTCAAAGGTCGCTGCTTTAACGCCATTGCTGAGATCCAGAGTGAATCACAGAAGGTCCTTGACCCACTTACGGAAAACGACTTCCAGGCCAGATTCCAAAAGTGGCAGGAACACCGGGACTGGTGTATTGTTGCACAACTCGACTATTTTGAAGGAGATGATGTTAAAACGTTGGTGAATAAGCTATTTTTTATTAAATAAACTAGTTCAGGAATTTTTTGATACTACCTTGTATCCTTGTATATGCCACAGATTTCCAGGAAACTGGCCTTATTATGAGCCTATGGCTCAGGAAGAGCCCCCTTTTTTTTTTTTTTTTGGTATCCCCTTACATCTCTTCTAGTCTATTTAATATGACCATCCATCATCTACTCTTACCATTACCCACCTCTTTATTTCTGTCCATCACTCTCTCACTCCCACTAACCCTAACCCCAACCCATCCCAATTCACTCTGCTTCAACTACCATTCTTTCATTCCCCTCTCTCCCAGCCATCCTGGTGCTTCTGTTGTCTTATATGTATTTGTGAGGGTTTGACATGCATTTTCGACTAGCTAGTGTTGCTACTTCAGGCTGATGATGAGCAATGACTCAGAAACATGTCCCTGAATGCACACTGAGCTGGGTGGGGGTGCTTGTCTCCCCCTCGCAAATAGAAGGACACAGGAAATGTGCCAAGGCCGACAAGAAGCGGTCCAGCTTCCTAGGGCTAAATAGCAGCGGTATGATTCCCGTATTGAGACTGTCACATTGAGTTGACAGTATACAACTGCTTTATATATATATATATATATATATATATATATATATATACACACACACACATATATATATATATATATGTATATATATATATATATATATATATATATATAGCATACAAATGAGATAGTGTACAAGTGAGGGCAGCTCCAAATAAGATCTGACTCAACCATCTTGATGACAACGTTGTTGTTGTTATATGATAGCTGTAAGTGAGTTTCACAGTTGTACAAGCTACATCATTCATTTCCAGTCTTCAGTGAAAATGTCTGACGAAGAGGAAATATTACGTTATTAAAAAAAAAAGGGGGGGGTTAGCAATAGAAAGGGTACCTGGCCATACAAAATCTGCCTCAATGAATTCTCTGTGATCCATGCAAAAGCATGGTCAAGTGGACATTGAAATGACAGCAACGACGATGATGATGATGATTTCTATATTTTTCTGCATTCTCATATATATCATCATCATCATCATTTTTATGGCCACTTGTCATTGCTTGGATGGGTTGGACAGCTCGTTTCCAACACAGCATTTCACCATTTATTGCAATCTTTTGCATGAATTTCAATATTTTAAGACCAGCTTTTGCCACTACTACCCATACATTCCTTGGTCTTCCTCTTCAGCAGTTTCCTTCCACTCAAAAGTCCTGGCTCTTCTTTAACCATCTGTTGTTATCCTCCATATACACCAAAAGTCTGCACCAACATAATCTTCATTCTTGCACACTGCAAATGATTCTTCTTACACCTAGTCTATCTCCCAGCTCATCTGTACCACATGGTTCATGCAGGCTAACATATTACATGTCCTGTGAAGCATGCTGACTTCATTTCTCTCTAACCTTTGCACATCCTTTGCATTCAGTGCCTGCATCTCACTACCATGCAACATTGCACTTCATACACATGCAACAAAAATATAACCTCACATGGAGGGAGAACCCCGTTGTTACCAACAGAGATTATAAGCTCTCTGAACATTTTCCCCCCTGTCCTTATCAGAGCTGCCATACTTTCTGAGCGCCTTCCTCTGCTGCTGATAAGGTCACCCAGGTAACAGAATCTATCAACTACTTCTACAGAGTGTTTCAAGCATTGGAAAGTTATTTTAGCAGCAATCTGACTGCTAACTATATCTACTCTTTTACTTGTTTCAGTCATTTGACAGTGGCCATGCTGGAGCACCGCCTTTAGTCGAGCAGATCGGCCCCAGGACTTATTCTTTAGAAGCCTAGTACTTATTCTATCGGTCTCTTTTGCCAAACTGCTAAGTTACGGGGACGTTAACACACCAGCATCGGTTGTCAAGCGATGTTGGACACACACACACACACACACACACACACACACACACACGACAGGCTTCTTTCAGTTTCCGTCTACCAAATCCACTCACAAGGCTTTGGTCGGCCCAAGGCTATAGTAGAAGACACTTGCCCAAGGTGCCACGCAGTGGGACTGACCCCGGAGCCATGTGATTGGTATATATATATATACACATATGCACATGCACACACACACACACAAGCACACACAATTCTCTTTATTCAGACCCACAGACTCTAGCATCTGACAACAACAACAACAACAACACTAAAACAAAAAGCAACATTTTTTCTTCCCCCCCCCTCTTTACATTCATTTTACCAGATCTCACAGTTTGTTTTTCTCAGGGTGTCATTAAACTGATTGTGTTGTGTAGTTTGATAAAAAGAAAAAAAAATTCTATCTTTTTTTTTTTTATTCATTCACATTTATACTTAATCCTGTTGGATTAAAATGTTAAACACCATTTTTTCTGCCGCCGCCTCACACATACATCCTCATGTCTTTAACAAACTTCTTGACTGCCTTTATTCCTATACGTTATTGGTGGCGGGGGGGGGGGGGGGGGGGTTGTGTTTTTCATTATTTTCATTTTTTTTCTGTTTTTTTTTTTTAATCTTTTTAATTATTCTGATTCTGATAAGCAGGACCCGAAACAAGCTTGCAAATGAACAAATTTAAAAACACTAGAGAACAATATTTTGTTATTTCTGACAACAGGTGACTTGTGCGAAACATAAAACATTTGCTTTGAAGGATTCAATAACATGGTAAAGCCCTGGATTTTTCAGAATAAAAAGTCTGATGATCAATCAATCTTCTTCTTCTTCTACCCCTTACCCTTCCTCTTCACTCTCCTCCACTACCCCATCCACCCCTTGTCCCCCTCTGCCCACACATCCCACTCCTGCACTCTTTCTCCTCTCCTCAATCCCATTTCCCATCCTCTCCTCTTTTTTCTCCACTCCACTTCTTCCCTCGTCCCATCCCGTCCCCTCCCACTCTCCTCCTCTCAATTCCATTCTTCTTTCCTTCCTCCTCCTCCTCCAATTTTCCCCTTCTCTGCATCCCCTCTTTCTCTCCTCCTCCTCACTTTCCCCAGATGATCCAATCAATGGAACAACCTGCTCATGAAATATGAAAGTGGCTGAGTACACCACAGACATGCATACCCCTAACACAGTTCTCAAGGCAATTCGGCATGACTACGAATGTGACATGGTTTGACCCTTTGAATTACAGGTACAACTCATTTTTGCCAGCTGAGTGGACTGAAGCAACATGAAATAAAGTATCTTGCTCAAGGACACAACTCATTGCTGGGCATTGAACTCATGAACTTACAATCATCAGCTGAATAGCCCTAACCACTAAACCACACACATGCATACACGTGCGCGCACACACACACACGCATATGCACACACATACACATATACGCACAAAAGACACCATTAGAACAACTACTAGGTTAAAAAAAAAAAAAAACATAATGGGGGTTGATTCATTCGATTGGAATTCTTCAAGGAAGTGCCCTGGTATGGCTGCAATCCAATGACTAAAACAAGCAAAAAACTAAAGATAGATAAACTTTGAGTTTTCACTGATCACAACTCATCAAGGAGTGGGAAACGGAATGCTTAAAATAAGATTAGAAACGGTATAGGGAATAAGACATCTTAAATGTAGGAAAGGCTGAACTTCTTATGATTCCATGAAATTATAAATATTTTCTCCAATTCCTTAGTCATGATTAGCAATAGTGAATCCAGTTGGCTATCTAAATATTTATCTAAATAATATATATATATATATATATATATATATATATATATATATATATATATATATTCTGTTACATTTTCCTTCTTATATATTTGTCATTACAACTCATAATGTTGGGAAAAAATAATCTTTACAAAGAAGCTTTCCACTATAATATGCATGTGTGTGTGTATATATATATATATATATATATATATATATATACGCACACGCACAGATATTCATCTCCCTTTTTCACTCTCCTGTCTTAGAAAGAACTTTTCCCCCACCACCTCCTCTTCCGGTCTTTTCACAATGTAACCTCGTGGGCATCGGTACCATTTTCCTCTTTCTCCATTCTTCCATTCTCCGAACTTTCCATCTTTCCGACGAAGGGCTACGCCCGAAACGTCATACACTCTCTCTTTCCTTTCCTGAGCGTCCAATAATACTATCCATATCACGTCTTCACTTTGTTGTTTTTTTGTTATTGTTCTTTTGAACTTATATATATATATATATGTATAATAATATTATTAGGGACAAAATCCAAAATTACAGGTAAAAAAACTCAATTAAAATCAATTTATAAAAATTAAAATTAAATTGAGCCTTATAGATAAAGTATATATAAAATATATAGTTTTATGAAACACTTGTAATCTTTTTATTATATTTATCTTATGATATTTACTTTACTTTATATTATACTCATTGATTGTGCTTTTAATTATTAATTTTTCTATATGTGATAGTGGATTTTCATCGATGAGTTCTTGAAAATTGGTTATTTTCCCTAAAACTATATATATTTTATATATATATGTATGTATATATATATATATATATATATATATACACACACACTATATGTGTGTATATAGAATATGAGGGATTCAGTACTCTGGTGATCTAAATGAATAGGTACACTGAGTAAGTGCTATAATTTATCATCCATTAGGTTCCTAGTTCACAGCTGAAACTGGAGCTAGGGATCTATATTAGGCGTCCATGTTAGCGGGTACATGCTAGGTATAGCACAAACAGAAATGCTAGCCTATTACTTGAGATATCCCAGAAACAGCTGTAAGAATTCAAATTAACCTTACACTAATTAAATTATTATAAATGACTTGAGATACTCTCCTGCCTTGGTTTTTGATGTCCTATTCCTGTAATCTGTATATATATATATATATCTATATATATATATATCTATATATATATATATATTCATATATGTGGAGGCACATGGCCTAGTGGTTAGATCAGCAAACTCATAGTCGAGGGATTGTGGGTTCAAATCTCAGATTGAGTGATGTGTATGTGTTTATGAACGAAACACCTAAGCTGACTCTGGTAGAAGTTAATGTCAAACTTCTGCTGACTCTTTCATCACAACTTTCTCTAACTCTTTCCTCCTGCATCTAGCAGCTCACTTGCAATGGACCAGCATTCATGACCAAAGTTGGTCTTTACACCTTTACCCAATCTTGAAGCTACAAGACAATACATGGTCAACTCAAAAGAATGTGAATAACTAAGCACTACATTTTATAGACTACTGCTAAAGGGTTAACACTAAAATATTATATATTTCTTTACTGCCCACAGGGGGCTAAACAAAGAGCGGGACAAACAAGGACAGACAAAGGGATTAAGTCGATTACATTAACTCCAGTGCGTAACTGGTACTTATTTAATTGACCCCAAAAGGATGAAAGGCAAAGTCGACCTCGGTGGAATTTGAACTCAGAATGTAACAGCAGACGAAATACCGCTAAGCATTTCGCCCGGCGTGCTAACGATTCTGTCAGCTCGCCACACTAAAATATTATAATTCAGTCTGATGGCAACAGTTTGTAAATGTAATACTACATGCTGCCTGCTGTAAGTAATATCACACCATTGTATATAAGCATATAAACTTTTGCTTTTGCTTACATTTTTTTTTTCTCAATTGGTCCACTGAACAGTTTAGTCGCTGTTGTGAAATTTTAATTAAAAATAATGATGGTATATTTATGAAATTACAAACAGACTCCATAATTATTTACAAACCATAGCAAAATTAATTAGAAACAAACTCCATAGTTATTTGCAAACCATAGCAAAATTAATTAATTAAGTAAAATGTGGACACAGAAATGGAGAAGAGACAAAAATGATGTTGAAATGTGTATTTGGTATCTGTTCAAACGCTATTAAATAACTCTGTATAACCAACACAACAGCAAGAACATTTTATTTGTGTTTGAATAAATTTTTATGATAAGAAATAACACAAACACATCCCTGTGATTGACCATCCAGTGGCTAAGCTTGTTTCCTAGTACTTATTCTATCGATCTCTTTTGCTGAACCACTAAGTTACGGGGACATAAACACACTAGCATCGATTGTCAAGCGGTGCTGGGGGGACAAACACAGACACACATACATACATATATATATATATATATACATATATATATATATATACATATATATATATACATATATATATATACATATATATATATACATATATATATATACATATATATATATATACATATATACGACGGGCTTCTTTCAGTTTCCGTCTACCAAATCCACTCACGACACTTTGGTCAGCCAGAGGCTATAGTAGAAGACACTTGCCCAAGGTGCCACGCAGTGGGACTGAACCCAGAACCATGTGGTTCGTAAACCCTAACCCTAACCACACAGCCGTATATACATGTGCACACACACTCACATATATGTATATATGTATGTTTATGCAATATACATCATTTAATATAATGTTAAAGTCGTGTAACACATTTACCAATTATATAAAAGTCATTCCTCTTTTGTTTTATATTTCATATAGGAATGTTTTTCTATTATGGTGTTTATTGAAATGAAAGTAAAATTTTGCTTCACTGAATGTTTATCGCTGAAACGCTTTTATGATATTTTCTATTATGTAATTTTTTTTTTTTTGCATTAAATGAATATGTTTTCCGTAGTAACAGCCAAATTCAGAACCAGCAGTAAGTCCAAGAAGTCTACACCAGTCACACTGGTCTTGTCTATTATAACGAAATAGTAAGGCTTACCAGCATCATTCCTGAAGATGAGGATGAGACACTCTAGAAACATTGGATGATGCATTTAAGTATTTTACAATTCAAAATAAACTACAAGGAAGTTATATGGATATCGAAAGGAAAAATGAACTTGATAAATAGTATAAAACTAGGGCAAAATTTTGTTTTCTATAGTCTCTGAAAGAAAAGCTGTTTTGTAAATACATGTGCACACTCACATACATTCATACAAACATACCCACCCACATCTGTCTATCTATCTATCTATCCCTATATCTATGTCTACTTATACATGTATACACACACACATAACTATATAGTTATATTTATATATATATCGTGCCAGCGGCACGTAAAAGCACCCACTACACTCTCGGAGTGGTTGGCGTTAGGAAGGGCATCCAGATGTAGAAACTCTGCCAAATCAGATTGGAATCTGGTGTAGCCTTCTGGTTTCACCAGTCCTCAGTCAAATCGTCCAACCCAAGCTAGCATGGAAAACGGACGTTAAACGATGATGATGATGAGGATATATCCATGTATATACATGTGTATCTATACACACACACACACACACACACACACATATATATATAGAAAGAGAGAGGGTGGGTTACATACGCGTATTAAGTACGTGCATAGGCATGTATATATGTTTATGCATATATGTATGTATATACGCATACACCTTCACCCACACACATTGAGAGATGGAGTATAAAGCGAAGCTATTATGGATTCTACGTTACAAGATAATATGCAAACTGAAATTGAAGTGAAAGCCAAGACTAATCAATCCAATTTTTATTAAGTGTCATTTCTTCACGAAGTGTGTGAAGATACCTGGAAATCTACCTACTCTCTTCTAATTCAATTACTGTCAGCAAAATTCGTCAGGAAATATATAATTTCTATTTAATATTTATTGTGAAATTTTCCAATGAAAATCTAATTTTATTTAATTTTTAAAAAAGATCTAATTATATTTTTAGTAGTCATTGTTGTTTTATATCGATGATTTTGATATATTTAATTATAGAACTAGTACGAAATTTTATTTCTTACATTTGAACAAAGATACAAAATGAAAGGGGTGAGATATAGTCAATTGAATCGACCCTAGGACATTACTGGTAGGAGTCGATAAGCCGACTTGGATGCTCCTCGCCCATATGATCTGCTGGAAATAGTAACCTAATCACATACTAGCGTCTTTAAAAAATATAACTTAAAGGAAGGACAAGGTGGATATTGTAGCCCTAGGATAGGATAATTAAAATATAAGATGTTTGTAACTGGAATTTTCGGGACAAAATCAATCGCTCGATCGATAATAACCTGGGACTAAACGACATTGGTTGTTATGAGACAATTGAAAGCAGTCAACACCGCGGTATTTGAATTTAGAATTAACACTGAAAGGTTTTTAAATCCAGCGGTTTTACCTTTTCTGACCCTGCACCGTTTGTATTATTACGAATTATTGATCGGCACAATTTACCCCTAGAATTACCACGTTCACACACAAACACAGAGCCTCATCTTCCACATATGCACATTAATGTAGATATTATTGATATAGAGCATCATATATATATATATATATATTGCGATGGACTGGCGTCCTGTCCAGCTGGGAGAAGGGACACATACGCCATAGAAACCGGGCCCATGAGCCTGGCTAGGCTTTAAAAGGGCGCATAAATAAAACAAAAAATATATATATATATGAGACAGAGAGAGAAAGCGAGAGATGCTGCTACGCTGAATTCACAACAAATTGAAACTTCTATATTAGAAATAAACAGGTTTGATTCTTTTGTGCGTGCGTGGATGATCATGGTCGCAACGATTTTTAAAATGTGACAGGACGGGCATGGTCAGAACGCTTTAAAATGATGGACAGTGCGACAGTTACGCTTCAAGAAGATGGAACGAGCACCTTTAAAGAATACATATTGCAGCACGTCCGCGTGCACCTTGTTATTCACACATATGTACGAATCCACGCATGTGCAAAGAAATCAGACGTTATATTTCTAATTTTGAAATTTCTATTTCGGAGCCAAAATTACGGGTTATTTCCTCTTAAATCTTTTTCTCCCCTCCTGCATTCTCTTTCTCTTTCTTTCTTTCACTCTCGTGTAACGCACGAAACACACGGCTCTTGAGTCACATTTCTGTCAATTAAAAGCATATATACCGAAGTATTGAGTTCTAATTTCCTGCTACTTCCACTTTACAAATATATGCACATATGTGTATCTACATGTATAAATGTGTGATTATTTACTATATATTTCCTCTACTCTCTTATTTTTTTTTTTTATAATTTTTTTTACACGGACGCAATATCTCAGATTTATAGGAATAGGAAGACGAGATTGTGTGTTGTGTGATGTTTACAATATTTCCCCTCTAGTATTATCTATCCAAACGAAAGTGAACAGGACGGACATGGTCAGAGCGCTTTAAAATGATGGACGGTGGGACAGTTACGTTTGAAGAAGATGGAACGAGATTGTGTGTTGTGTGATGTTTACAATATTTCGTCTCTAGTATTATCTATCCAAACGAAAGTGAACAGTCTTACAATCACACGCAAATTGCAACCTGATCGCCAAACAAGAGCTGGTTTTGACATCACCTCTACCCTCAGCGCACGCCACCTCATATTATTGGCACGACGAAAATAAACTCCGAAAAGAAAATTATCAAGGGGGTTTCATACATCAATATATACGACCTGAGTGTGCCAACTTCGGAAAATAGGTTAAAAATTGAGAAAATAGAAACACTGCAGTGAATGTTTTAAAGCGTATTGTATGAGATATATAAATCTTTTAGATAATATATAAATAGTACTGAGACATATTACCATTCACGTTCATATAGCCTATTTCAGTTTTTATTCTATTTTGAAATCATTATTTTATAATATTTTCGCTTGTGTTTAGCAAAGATGTTTTAATAATTACAGGAAAACATTGAGAAATGTTTATTTATTAAAACCGGTGTCATACAAAAATATGTCGCTGTGATAAAACTAGAATAAGAGACAAGACCTTATTCCGTATAATTAGCTTTGTTCCGTTGTGGCTGTAAAACTCTAGTCTTTTGTGACCTTACAATATAAAAGTAAAATAAATCGTTTATATAATCACATTATCGTTTGATAAGAAAGCTCGCCCACATACTTATGTTTCATACTTTTTTTCTCAGCGGCCATTTTACATGTTATAAGTATTTCGTTTCTTGTACATTTAAAAACTGATTTAAAATTTTGTCAGTATAAACATCAATGTATTTTGTCGAAATCTGAAATATTTAGCAAAAAGGTAACACCTGTCCTTTCTGTTGGTAACAAAAAGAGAGTGCAATAAATGTAGGTTCTGTGCTAACTCTTCATATGTATTCTGTATTTAGCTTCGTCGTGAAAGAACGATTTTAGTTAATTAAAAACACTAAGAAAAAAAAAACATAAGATTTAATTAACACTTATTTCCTTCCAGGTCGTGCAACTGGGATCTTATGACAGACACAAATCCACAACAAGGCTGTATTGGAAATGTGTCAGCAACCAGGTCACAGTGGTGTGACGAAAATACTCGCACTTCCAGAAATAAATGAAAAGCGAACACAACAGTTTTTATGTAATTACTTCGGTTTCAACACAGGGCCAGCAATTTTGGGGGAAGGAGTAAGTTGATTACTTTAAACCCAGTGCTCGACGGGATGAAAGGTAAAGTTGACCCCAGTGGCACTTTAACTCATAACATAAAGCCAGAAGAAATGCTGCTAAGCATTCCCTCTGGTGCTGTAACAATTCTGCCATCTCACTGCTGTATCAATGGTAATAAATAATACTTTCTACTAAATGCACACAGTCTGAAATTTGGTGGGAGGTGACTCGTCGATTACATCGGCCCCAGTGTTTCACTGTCATTTAATTATCGACCGCGAAAGGATGAAAGACAATGTCGACCTTGGTGGAATTTGAACTCAGAGCATAGTGACAGGCAAAATACCGCTAAGCATTTTGTTCACTTGTATAAGTAATAAAAGAAACCATCTTTAAAATAACATTGGGACTTTATTCCTCCGTAAAGTGGTACAGTGAATTAGTGCAAGAAACATTACAATTTGTCAGTTGTTGTTCATCCATTGTTTTGATAATTTATTTGGATTAACATTGGTCGCATGGGCTCCATTATATATCAATTCTCCTCTGGACGGCAGGGTCTGCAAACTGGCCTCAGTGAAAGCTCTCACCCTTCTAACTTGTAAATAATTTGTTGCACCAATTTATGGAGAAAAAGAGCCACATTTAAAGGATTAGGCGTTTGAAATACTACTAAGCATTTTGCCCGGCGTGCTAACGTCTCTGCTAGCCCGCCGCCTTCTCTTAACCACTATATTCTTTTGTACTCTAGCCCAGGGGTTTTCAAACTTTTTGACTTGCGGACCCCTTTATATTTCAGGCTTTACCTTAGAGACCCCCTTATAAACGCTTATGAAATTTATACATAAATATTTGCTTAAAATAACATATATTTTTACGTTTATTCATTTAACAGTATTTAACAAAATAGGTTTATTGTCAATTAAAAGATTTTGATTAAAAAACATATATAAAATCAAATTGCCCATAAAAAGTATTTGCTGTCCACGGACCCCCTGTCTTGTCCTTGCGGACCACAGTTTGAAGACCCCTGCTCTAGCCAGTGAGCTGTCAGAATCATAAGTGCACTGAACAAAATGCTTGGCACTCTTTTACGGCTGAAATGGCTGAATATGTATCAAAAATACCTTTTTTTTTTTTTGTAAAACAATTTTTTTTTTTTTTGTAAAACAATTTTTTTTTAAACAAAGTAAATAATTTTTTTTTAATTAAATTTTTTTTTCTAAACAACATAAATAAATAAATAAAACAAATGGACACACTACCTGCTTCAGAATGTTTTCAAAACAATCATTTCCAGTTCTTCCATATTGTTCTCGCCAAAGAAATTCGTCAAGATAGGATTCCACCATGTCTGTCCCATCCGCCAAAACCCCACCTCTCCTGTGACATTCTACCTGTATGCACATGTATTCATTTGCATGCGCGCACGAGCACTTGTTGTAGGATCGACCACTCACGACTAGCTGGCGCGTATGCGCGTTGAGTACCACTCTTCTTTAGTAGTACCATATATGTGAAGTTATTCCCAGTTTCTGTCTACCAATTTTCACTCCCAAGGCATTGGTCAATCTTAAGATATGATACAAGACACTGGTTCATAGTACCACGCAAACGGTTGCACGGTGAACATTTTAACTTCACGGTCGGTGATTTCTTATTTGACGTTCGTAAAATCATAGTGATCCAGAAAGTTCATTTAAATAAAACATTTCATAACTATAAATGGTACACATTAAGAACAGCGAGTAAGAAGCGAGAAAAAAAGGTTAATCTTATTCTGAATAGAGCTTCGCCTTGGGCACATGTAAGAATTCTTCAACAATCTACGACTTGCAGTACAAGTCGCTGAATCTGACAAAAAATCGAGCCATTGTCATAATTGTATGCCTTTCATTGATTAATTGCTGATCTATAAGTATTTCGTTGGGATTCACAATAAAACGAAGAACGGCAGGGCGTCTCCACGACATGTTAATCGAGTCCATATGAAATTGAAACTCAACGAACTTAGGAGGTTGGCTAGACTGGCGGGGTACGAGGGAGAATCGCTGGATCAAACGGTAAAGTTGGCGTTTGTGACTGGGTTTCCTGACCACCTGTCGGTCGAATTGCAGAAACTGCCGGACGTGAGTACCATGGCGGATATAATATCGAGAGCTCGTATGTTAGTTTCCTGTCGTAGGTCGTCACCGCTGGTAGCAGCGGCGACAGCAAAAGGTGGCCGGCCAAGGAGTGGCGGAGAGGGGTCGAACAAGGAACGTGCGCGTCCGTTCAAAGGTCAGTGTTTCCGGTGTCAGGGCCCGCACATGGTGCGAGACTGTAAGTTACCTAAGCCTGAGGTCATCTGCTACCGTTGTCGTGAAACGGGGCATATATGCCTGCAGGGAAACGGTCTCCCTTTCAGATCATTAACGGCGCAAAATTTTCTACCCGTTGTTGATGTGCTAGTGGATGGGAAGATGTCGCGTGCCCTTGTGGACACGGGCTGTACAACGACCCTGATGACTCCGGGAGTGGTAGAGACGTGGAGTGGAGAAAGCAGTGTGAGGGCAGTCGACGGAAGAGAGGTACGCTGTGAAGGCATTACTGACGTGCAGATTGAGGTGCAGGGAGTAAAGCTAACGCTGCAAGCAATTGTAGTTGGCCACTTGGTGGATGAGATTGACGTGGTGTTGGGGATGGACGCCATCAACCGTCTTGGTGGCGTTAGGATTGCAGGAGATGAAGTCACGTTCGGAAGCGTGGGGGCATCGTGCGCCGTGAGTCGGGACCGCCAGGGAGAGCAGAGCCCCGTCGAGGACAGCGCCGCTTACACCATCGAAGACAAAGATTTTCAGGCGGCGTTTGATGGTCGGAGGTGGACGATAGAGTGGCGATGGAAGGACGAGCCCCCACTGCTAAAGAACAGGGTGAGCTGTTACCAGCATACATTGAAAGGTCACGCCGACGTCGAGTTCGACGAGGAGGTAGAGAGATGGATCAAGGAAGGAGTCTTTGTCCCGTGGAAAGAGGAGGTGATGAGTGGAGTGCTGCCTCTGATGGCGGTGGTGCAGCCGACGAAAGGAAAAGTCAGACCGGTGCTGGACTTTAGGGAGCTGAACGACCATATATCGTGCCACACGGGAGGCGAGGCAACGGACGTTTGCGGTGAGACGTTACGTGTGTGGAGACAGTCGACCAAGGCAGCGACGATCGTCGACTTGAAGTCGGCATATTTGCAGCTCCATGTGAATGACAAACTGTGGCGATACCAGCTGGTGCGGTACAAGGGCCGGACGTACTGTTTAACCAGGCTGGGTTTCGGGCTGAATTCCACTCCGAAAATTATGGCGATGGTGCTCAAATCCGTCCTAGGGAAAGAGGAGAGGATAAGGAAGGCCACCAGTTCCTACATCGACGACATTTTGGTTGACGAGACTGTAGTGCCAGCCACCGAGGTAGTGAGACACATGGAGAGGTTCGGGCTGATTGCGAAGCCGCCTGAGTCGATGGTGGGGGGAGCTGCGTTGGGGCTGAAGCTACAAAAAGACAGATCGGGCGAGCTGGTGTTCCGGAGAGGAAACGAGATCCCTGAACTGGGCACCAGCGTGAGTAGGCGGGAACTGTTCTCGGTGTGCGGGAAGCTGGTGGGACATTACCCGGTTGCAGGATGGCTTCGGACAGCATGTAGCTTCATCAAGAGACGAGCCGAAGGAGCAAAGTGGAATGACAGAGTTGGGGAGAAAACGACCGACATGATGCAGGAAGTCTTGGTCAGAGTGAGAGCAGAGGATCCAGTGAGGGGCAGTTGGTATGTTCCCAAATCAACGAGTGGGATCGTTTGGTGTGACGCCAGTAGCATCGCAATAGGGGTCGTCTTGGAAATGGGAGGCACCGTGGTGGAAGATGCAGCCTGGCTCAGGAAGATGGATGACTGAAACCATATCAATGTGGCGGAGTTGGATGCCGTGCTGAAGGGGGTGAACCTGGCCTTGAAGTGGGGGCTGTGCACCATCGAGATTAGAACCGATTCGGCCACTGTGCTTGGTTGGGTGACGACAGTCCTCACCGATGAGCGGAGGGTGCGAACCAAAGGGGCTGCGGAGATGCTGGTAAAGCGCCGATTGGGAATATTGCGGGAGCTAACCGCTGAGTTCGATCTGGAGCTGAGCGTAATCTTTGTACCTTCCGAAAAGAACAGGGCAGACGTCCTAACCAGGGTAAAGCGAGCTTGGTTGCAAGTGCCAGAGGATGCGGAGCGGGCTGTGGCTGCAGTATGCTGTCTGAGTGACTCGGAGTTGAGGAGACTGCATACCATGCATCACATGGGAGTGGACAGGACGTTGTTCCTCGCCAGGAAAGTTGACTCCAAGGTAACGAGGCGGAGCGTGCAGAGAGTGGTTAGCAGCTGTGACAGGTGCCAGTCTATTGACCCTGCTCCGGGCGTACATGAGGCGGGAAGTATTCCAGTGGCCCACAACTGGAAACGACTGGCAGTGGACGTAACACACTACCGGCAGGGGACGGGGGCGGATGGCCATATGGAGGGAGATGAAGACGGGGACTGCAGAGGAAATCGCAGGAGTGTTAAATGGGATATTTCTGGAACGAGGGCCCGTGGATGAGCTGCTGCTGGATAATGGCACTGCATTTCGCTCGGAGGTGCTGAAAGAAATGCTTGACAGGTGGCAGGTCAGCCGCTTCTTCAGGGCGGCATACCGGCCAAGTGGAAATGGAGTGGTGGAAAGGCATCATCGTACCATCAAGACCATGGCAGAGAGGGGTCGCATTTCGCCAATCGAGGCCGTATTTTGGTACAATATGTCACCCAGGTCAGGACAGGCTGAGGAGTCGGTGCCACACAGGGCAATATTCAGGTACGAGTGGAGGCACCCGTGTATTGCATCAATGCGACTCCGGGGAGAAGAAGAGCACGCCTTCGTGCAGATCGGGGAAGAAGTTTGGGTAAAACCCCCAAATGCACGGTGCACATCACAATGGGGGAAAGGAACTATAACCTCCATCAATTCGAAGAACAACGTCTCAGTCGATGGTATGCCACGCTATGTTTTGGATGTGCGGAAGATTGTCAGTGCTTCAGAGGATGGAACCAGCTGCAGTGGGCAGGATAATGAAGACAGCAGCAGTAGGCAAGATGATGAAGGCAGCGCGCCAGGAACTCAGGCCAGTCCCGGGGTCGCACAGCGACCACAGAGGGAGCGGTACCCTCCTCCCTGGTTGGCTGATTATGAAACCAATTAAGGTAGTTCGGGAGCGAGGAGTGAGTGGGAGAGCCGGTTGAATGATCTATAGATCAGGGGGACGTGTGGTATTATGGGCTGTGACGAGCTATGTGTTGAGGTGGAGAGGGGTGAAGCAAACAGAGGTGAAGCCAGACCGGAAGGGCCAAACCGGAAGGGTCAGATCGGAAGTCGGCGACACGCGGTCGAAGGCTAGCACGTGGGGCCAGTGAGCAAACAGCGACGTTACGAGAAAGACGTGTTCTGATTAGGAGCGATCGTGTACCCCGCTGCGGTCGGCAAGGTAAGGTCCAACGCTTCATTCTGTCCTTTTGCTTCTTGTTGTCCTCTTCCTCCATCGCACCACATAATCGTACTGAATGTGTGTGAGTATGTGTTTATGTGTGGAAAAGAAATTCACATTTTTTTTTTTTAATTTTCAAATAAAAGAAAGTTCTTAAAACTTTTTAATGAATTAATATGATCGGCAGAGCATCAGATGAAATGCCTTGTGTTTGAGTTACTTCCTTTCATGTTCTGAATTGAAATTTACGCCAAGGTCAACATTTCCTTTTATCTTGATGACAATAAGGACCGAGGTATCAATGAGCTCATTCTAGAACCAATTAAAACAGCTTGTACCCACCTTTATCTTTT